>NW_005871095.1:2064336-2084418 GCF_000147115.1 Myotis lucifugus | reverse complement strand
TGGGTTGAGTCCTTTTTTGGAACCAGGAATAAACTCTTTATTATGCCAGTATTTAGAAAAAGATGCATTTACAAAGTCATTGGGTAAATATCAAAATTCAACCAAAGGCTGGTTTCATTTTGTTTGTTTTGTGATTTCTTTACTACAAATTCACATCACCTAAATTTCTTTCACATTATGCACTATTCTGAAAGCTGTGCTGGAGGTTTTGAGAGGGTCTTGGGAAGCAGCATCTAGTGCTTGGGCACATCCTGCTGTCCTCTCTTTCTGGGCACATGCCGGAGAATTCGATTTCCACACCTCCCTAGACTGGTTCTGTCAAGAAGTTCTGAACATGGGGGAAAGGGAGGGTGGGTGTAAAGGTGAAGGGATTAAGAACTACAAAGTGGTAGTTATGAAATAGTCACGGGGATATAAACTATAGCATTGGAAATACAGTCCATAATACTTAAGTATGTATGGCGCCAGGTGGGTAAAAGTATTGGGGGGAACACTTTGTAAAGCATATGAATGTCGAACAGATATGCTGTACACCTGAAACTACTACAAAATATTATTGAATGTGAAATGTGATTAAAAATAAAAATTAAAAAAGAGGTTCTGAGCAAACCTGTCTCTTCTGAGCTAGAGCATTTAATCACTGGCTCAAGACCCTGCAGCTCTGCTTCCCATTAGGACCAAGCCTGAAGCAGCAGAGGAGATGGCACTGCCAGGCGCTGTACAGAGAGACTCCGTACAACGGAGCACCACCGACTGTCTGAACCACAGACTGTGAGTAATTGTGAACATTTATTTGCTAAGCCATTGAAATTTTGGAGTGATTTGGCACCTCACTATCACCCTAGCCTGCCTGTCTAGTATATAACTAATATTAATTTTGAAGCAAATTTTGCCTGACTTTCAAGCTGCTATATGCTTATAAATATGACAGCAAAGCCTAGGAACAGGCCGCATGTGAGATCTAGAAACCCTGCCCCACTGTTTCCTGAGCATTTTCAGAAAGATACTTGTTAATACATCCAAAGGCCAAATGGCTTTAGAAAACAGAATCTTACCTGAATCAAAATCTCCATTACCATTGGCTGAGCTGGGATGTTTCTCCAAAGGAGAAGATGAGGGGTCTGGCATATTGGTAGCTGGCAAACTGCTCTCCATTGCCAAGGAAGAAGGATCTTCTCTCAATTCATCCTGCAGAAAGAATTACCTAAGGGCAACTGACAAAGAAAAAAAGAGTCAGATTCACGTATTTTTAAACTCTCCAAAACTAACAGCATCCTGTCAGAGCTGCTACTATTTCATTATAAGGTGCAAGATGCAATGTAGTAATAATACAAGGTACCAAGAGTCAACACTAATGGGTACATGTCTGCACAAGGTCAACAACAAAGGTCACAGCTGAGCAAAACCATCAATTTTCTACAAGTTCTTATCACCTCACCACTAAAATGGGCACATTTTTCATCAACAAACAGAACCCACGTTTCAACCCCCAGTCAACCCTGGAAATGTTGGCAAAACACTTCTCCACCCAACTGCTTCCTCCTCCCTCACTCAATGCTGTGAAGTGCCAAGCCCGTCTCAGCCTCCGCATACACACACACACATACACACGCACACGCACACATGCACGCACGCACACGCACACAAGAGGTCTGGTGTCTCCCAGGCAATGGTTACCAAAGCCAGTTAAAGTGTCAACGCTTGTACATGTGAGCTTTGTGACCAATTGGAATTTTCCTATAACAGTATGACTATTCCACACTTGCCTGGGAGTTCTGACAGGACTGGTAGTAAAATAGGTGAAATTACGGTCGGTATGCACAGAATCCTATAATCTAACTCACTTATGTCACATCCCATAAAACACCCAGGTGCAGTCATTACTAAGGGTCAGCCATTCACAGTTCTGGTGGCTAGACAAAGCCAGATGGGGGGGTTTTAATCTTTCATTTACTCAGTGTTCACTTTTATTTCACATGTAGACAAAAGTTCAAATCTTCAAAGGGACAAAAATAGATGAAGGAAAAGACTAGTACATCGATAGCTACGTAAACAGGATATTTTGTCACACACATACTGGTAAAGTATCTTTTAAGAATACCATGCCCGATACACCTGATAAGCAATTAATTTCCAAAATATATAAAGAACTTATATAACTCAACAAAAGGAAGACATACAATCCAATAAAAAAAAGGGCTGAGGACATAGACACTTCTCCAAAGAGGACATACAAATGGTCAATAGACATATGAAAAAATGCTCAACATCACTAATCATCAGAGAAATGCAAATTAAAATTACAATGAGATATCACCTCACACTTGTCCAACTGACTATCATCAATAAGTCAATAAACAAGTGCTGGCAAGGATGTGGAGAAAAGGGAACCCTGGTACACTGCTGGTGGGAATGCAGACTGGTGCAGCCATTGTGGAGAACAGCATGGAGTTTCCCCAAAAAATGAAAAATGAAACTGCCATTTGATCCAGAGACCCCACTTCTGGAAATATACCCTAACAACCTTGGAACACCAATCACAAAGAATATATGCACTCCTATATTCATAGCAGTATTATTTACAATAGCTAAGATTTGGAAACAGCCCAAGTGCCCATCAGTAGATGAATGGATAAAAAAGCTGTGGAATATATTGTGTACATACATTCACACAGTGGAATACTATGCAGCCATAAAAAAGATGGATCTCTTACCCTTTGAGACAGCATGGAAGGACCTGGAGATTATTATGCTAAGTGAAATAAGCCAGTCGGAGAAAGATATGTATCACATGACCTTACTTATCTGTGGAGCCTAATGAACAAAATAAACTGACCAACAAGTCCTGAGGCATGGAGGCATGAAACAGATTAACATATTTCGGGGTGGGGCAGGGGATGAGAAGATAAAAACCAAAGAACTTATATACTTATATGCATAGCCCATGGACACAGACAATAGTGTAGTGAAGGCCTGGGGGTAAGGGGGAGGGGCTGGATAGATGGGGGTGGGGAGGAATGGGAGACAGCTGCAATACCGTCAACAATAAAAATATATCTATATCTGTAAAAGGCCAAGTGATCGACCATACGTCCGTCTGATCGTCCAACTGACCGACTGGCCGGTACATATGATACGCATTGGCAATTTAAAAATAAACATTGACTAGTGCATGTGCGCTACATATAAAGCTCTCGCTGGCACCAATCGCACACAATGCCAGAATGTATCTGAAGTCCAACTATTGGCACTTTGTCGTTGTCATATCATGTTGTTGTTGTTTATTTATTAATCAATTTATCAATCATTGTTTTTATCAATGTTGTTTTTATGTCATGTTTTTGTTATTTTTATATCATGTCTTTGTTGTTTTTATATCATGTTGTTATTGTTTATTTATAAATCAATTTATATATTATTTTCATATACATTTTACTAATTTTCTTTCATCTCTGACACTTCTATTATAAAGAAATGGAGAATAGCGATATTAAAATATTTTGTATTTTAATTTTATAATACTATATTATATATACTATTTTGACATGTAATTTTTTGCAGTAATATAATTACCACACAAATCTTTCTTCTAATTAATTTCCTTTCCATGTGCATGAATCCGTGCACCGGGCCACTAGTGTGTGTATATATATATATATATATATTTAAAATTTTTTTAAAAGGTGAAAGTAAATACACCATGTTGCATTTTCTGCAAAAATCGACCATGCCCTTTTTAAAATACACACACACTCACACACACTGCACATTTTGGTGCTCTTTGGATTACTTCCCTGAAAAATATTTTGAGGTTTTGGCAAAATTAAAAGAATGATGTAAGCTTAAATAGAAACTGGGTTTGTTTTTTTTAATAATTCAAAGTTAGCTCATATCACTAGTGAATCATTCGATAAGTTTCGTTTCTGAAACCCCCAGTCTACCCACTTAATGAGCAGATGGGTTCTAAAACTATTTACAATGGAGGACAGTGGCAAACCCAGCGTTAGAATATTGTGGCTGGTTAATTTTACCCCATGGACATCAGTTTGCTAAAACAACCCACAGGATAATGGACAGAACTGCATTCTCCTAAGAGCATTTCTTCACCATTCCTATTACGATACAAACACAAATTCATAGACAGCTCTGCTTTGGGGGATTTCCTCCCCAAGGGGCTGCACACAGTGGCAGGAGAGGCTGCCAGGCGACTGGAGAGTGTCCTGTCCCATGCTGGGATCTCGCCAGTTTATCACTATGGCCCCTGGTACCTGAGGAGCATCGCCGATGCGCTCTGCAGAGAAACCACTTGATGATGAGCAAGTGGCCATCCAACCAAATTACCCAACAACCCACAAGCATCCACTGAGAGAATGCTCACAGGGAGCACTGAGATGTCATTAACACCCACACCCCACCCAATGACACCAACTGTGATTTTGAGTTTCCGGATCACTCCATCACTAGGCAGGGATACCACATCCGCTGACCCCAGGGGCTAACAAGATGGCCTGGACAAAGAAGGAGATAGAGGGCGGCATGCTCAGGAAAACTCGGCCTTCCACCGCTGTCCACGGGGTTATGCAGGAATCACCAAGAACTTGGAGGGGAGAAGGACTGGTAACTGAAGAGAAAGAGTAGGAAGTGGAACACTCGACACAAACAAAATACCATAGACTGCCCTGATGGAGAGCACATCCTACTTGGGGAAAGCTCCAATACATCAGAAAATTGGTAAAGTGTACAGTATGTTAGAAGGTGATAAGTGCTGGAGGGAAAACTAAAGATGGAGAGAAGGGACAGGTGAGCATAGGGTTATGATCACTTAGATGGTGGCCAGGTAAGACCTGAGAGAGTGATATTTGAACAAAGACTTGAGGGAGAGTAGCGAGGTAGGAGGAACCCAGATGAGAGTGAACAGTTTGCCAAAACAAGGGCCCGACCCCGCATTTCACTCTGCAGACAGGACTAGACACCGTTGGATTTCATTCCAGAAGTGAAATGATCAGATTTGTTCTAGAAATACCACTCTGGCAGCTGCATGCCAGACAGGTGACAGACAGGGGCAAGACCAAATGGAAACAGAGACTAAAAACAACATGCAGATGAAGGTCTAGACTAAGACAGTAAAAGAGAAAAGGAGGAAATAAGGTCATTATGTTTTTGAAAGGTAAAATCCACAGGACATGGTAGAAACAACCCAAAAATCTCCCAATATTAACAAAATGCCATCTTTTTGTAGCATGCAGTCAGGTTCCCAGAATAAACTACTTCACTTGCCACAGTTAGCACTCAGCAGCTATTAGAAGCTATGCAGTGCCTATGGAAATAAACAATTCTGGAAGAAAATATATTAAATATAAGAATGACAAACTACTTCACAGAAATTTACTTTTGATGGAATTGCAGGGGGGGGAGACAAATCTTATTAGTGACAACTGACCTATAAGCTTTGCAAAATAAAAACAGGATTTTAAAAAGCAAATCCTTTTCCTAACTACAGTACCCTAATCCAAAAAAAGGGCTATTTTTAAAAGGAAGCAAATTTCCTTTTGATTCTTAAAATATATGTAATTTCAAGTAATTTCAAGACTGAAGGTAAAAATATCTATTCTTGAAAGCAGCACTTCTCCCAAAGACATGAAAAGAAGGCTGGGAGGGCTGGATTTTTAAAGGGTCATTTCCTGTTTTGTACAATACACTTTGTGACCTTGTGTAAAGTTAATTCTACTATAATTGACTCCTCTTGTCTCTAAAGTTGTTGAACCACAGAATTATAGGTCTAAACCGCCTTTCAAAAAGTGGTCTTGGCTCAGTGACAAGAACAGTGTACTTGGAGAATAAGGAGTAACAGGGCCACTAGCTGTGTGACTTAAGCAAATTACTTAACCTCTCTGTTCCTCAAACTTCTCATCGGTTAAATAAGAAGGCTTAATTAGATGCAATCAATGGCCTTTTCAAATCTAAAATTCTATGAATCTACCAGGGCTTTTAGTATTAATTGCATATTTTCTGCATTCAGATTATCTGTTTATCTGAACCAAATACAATAAGCACTGGCCTCCTATCATTTGAGTATTCAGAGAAGAAAGCCTCGTTAAGAAGGAAATGGATAAGAAAGAACACTCATTCGATATTCTAAAGTGAATCAGAAGTTATTGGGGGCTTAGTTTCTATTTTGAATTATCTCTAGACCAACAAGGTCCAAAAGAATTTTCTATACCTGCACAGTCTAATTTGATAACCATTAGGGACACTTGGGCCCTTGGAATGTAGACTGTGTGAATGGGATCTCAATTTTAATTTTAATTAATTTTAATTTAAAAGCCCTATGTGGCCAGTGGCTGCCTATTGAGCAGCACAGCTAGACCACTGCATAGGAAAACCAGAATTTACTATATTTGAATTTGGAGCACGTCCTAAATAATCATCAATTCTTGGCTCTCTTAAAAGATTTAATAACAGCAAGCTAATTAAAAAGAACATAGGAATTTTTAAACCTAAGAAATTTCACAGTTTCCCCATAATACCCTACAAATCTTTCATAACAAACTTCCTAAGTAGTAGGTTTTTATTGAATGTGTGCTGCCTTCTTGTATCAATACTTCAAAGACGAACTCTCAGAAAAATTAGATTATGTATGTCATATATGATAATTTCCTTTTTCATTCATCTGTAAAGTCAAGAAAATCATTCCACCTCAAAAATGTAATCATGCAGCCCAGCCGGTGTGGCCCAGTGGTTGAGCATTGACCCATGAACCAGAAGATCACAGTTCAATTCCCGATCAGTGTACATGCCCGTGATACAGGCTCAATCAATGGTAAGGGGTGTGCAATAGGCAGCCGATTAATGATTCTCTCTCATCATTGATGTTTCTATCTCTCCTTCCTCTCTCTGAAAGCAATAAAAAATATTTTAAAAATGTAATCAGGCATTATATTTTTCTGTATAGGGGGGGAACCTCCATGAATTTTATTAATGTCAAGTATCAATGGCTTATCTGACACTATTAAAGGGGAAAAGTTTGCTAAAATTTTTATGATTCAGCTCTCTCCATTTGCCTCTAACCAGACACTATAAAAAGGTAACCAGGGACTGTAAAATAAGACATCAATTTAAATGCACCAAATCAATCATTTTAAGTAGAACTCAGGGATAATATAAAAAAAAGAAAACACCTGAATGAGTGTCAGAGTTAAACCTCACATTATTCGATACAAGGACAAGTGACAAGGCACTGTCCCAGGTGGCTACAAAATTTATTTTGGCAAATGACGGGTCACATTTTCACTTTTTAAACAGTGTTTACTTGTTCCCTCTCCATAAAAGGTATATATGCTCTCTGAAGAATTCTTAAGGAATAAAATTATAAAGGAACAAATTTAAACCACTAGAAATTCTAACACCCAGAGAAAATCACTTTTATGTCTATAGTAACTCCTCCTAATAGCTTCCCTGTGGGTTTTTTCGAGTTCATGTTGAATTTAGAATTTTAATTATTTTTTCATTTAACATTATATAGAAAGCATTTCCCTACATCATTAAAATTCTTTGAAAACATGACTTGAAATGGTTGGGTAATTTTTATTATAATATGAATAAGGTAATTTATTTGTCATTCTGCTACTGGTGACTATTAAGTTGGTGTGTGTGTTTTTCATCATCATAAACAGTACTGTAGTGATAATCCTCAGACATAAATTCTATTACATCTGGGATGTTTCTTTTGTGTAGAATCCCAGAAGTTAGAATATGGGGCCAAATGCAGGAACATGGTTAAGCCTCATAATACATATTGCTAAAATGCTACCCAGCCTGCTGTCCTCACCGAGTGAGTGACCAGCAGTGGACGACATAGTCTGTCTGAACCCAATCTCCTCCTGGGCCATAAATAATGTTTATTTTCACCCTTTTCAATATGATATTTAAAAAATATTATCCTGCCCTGGCCAGGGTGTCTTAGCTGGTTGGAGCGTTGTCCTGTACACCCAAAGCTGGTGAGTTTAATTCCCAGTGCAGGTGGCAACCAATAGATGTTTCTCTCTCTCTTCCTCTGTCCTTTTCTCTCTCTAAAACCAATTTTTTAAAAGATTAATAATAATGAATTTTAGAACAACTGTATCATGCCACTGCAATACACAATCTTCATGTGATACTACCTCTGTTCACATCCTTACCACATTTTAACTCTATTGGTATTTTGTATAATTTTTAAGAGCTCTGAAAGAACTATTGAAAGATATTTACCCCAGTTTGCCCTTCAGTGGTTCCTTTTCATATGTGGAATGTTAGTTGTTTTGCTGTTTTTTTTTTAGCTTAGTCTAAACTATCAATTTTCTTATTTCTTTTAAAACTTATATTCCTAAAATATCCTCCCCCATCCCAGGATACCAGAAGTCTAACTTCCCCGGGGTTTCAAGTTTTACATTTAACACACAGGGGATTTTTGCTCAAATATTTTGTGAGGTGCAACTCTGAGCTGATCCCCACTCGCACAGTTAATAATTCAGTCTTGTACTATTGGGTTTACATCCTGTCTATCATATATTTAAATTCTTACACATACAAGACTATGTTTCAATGCACCAAACTTTAATGGTAAGAAGAGAGTGAAATTGGAACTAGGACCAATGTTCACATATCCCTCTTAATTGGGCAATCATTAAACTTGAGGTCATTTAAGGCAGGTTTATAAAGGGATGACAATGGTTTTGCATGGCTTGAACAGAATATATCTGAAAGTGAACACAGGCAGCAATTACTATGCATCAGAAACTGTTAAATGTCCCCCTCCCACCCCCAATATCCATTTTCTCCAGGGAGGAGCAACTGGTTTAACTAAAATAAACACTGCTCGGCTGTCCTTGTGGTTGGATGTGGCCGCACCACTACATTCTGTCCAGTGGGAAGTCTGTGAAATGAATGTGTTCAACTACAAGGTCACCCTTTAGTGGAAGGGACATGCCTTTGCATTTACCCCCAGAGCCGCCACCGGGGATCACATAAGCCCCCTGAATATTGAAACAAGAGAAGGGAGTTTGGTTCTGCGGTCAGCTCCAGACTAGGACATATAAGAGAGAAATCAGCGTCTATCTTGTTTACAGTGTAAACTCTATACCATCCTACATAGGGTTCCTGATACACACCCAACCCCAAATCCCCAAAGATACACCCTAGCCTAGAAGGACTGTGCTCTTTTTTAATAAGCTTGTAATTATGATGCTTAAGATTGCTACTGTTCAACTCAGTTTTTATCCAGAAGACTACCAATAATGCCAAATGCTGTCTTCGGTTTGTTTAATTAAAAAAAAGTCACAGTTCACATTAATGCTGACCAATATGCTTAAACCTGGAGAGTGAAGCCCACAGGGAAATGAAAGAGATCCCCTTCTCTGTGGGGAGTCCAGACTGAGCTTAACCCCTAAAGAATTGAGGGGGAAGCATGCCTATCATGTCATCAGCTATTTTGGCAGTTGCCCAGCTTTTAGGTACAGCAGGATTACCTGCAGGCCTTGTCAAAACTCAGCCTGCTGGGCTCCAGCCCCGAGTTCCTGATTCAGTAGATCTGGGGTGATGCCTACTCTGGGGTAATCATTTTCATTTCTGACAAGTTTCCAGGTGATGTGGATGCTGCTGATCCAAGGACTGCACTCTGAGACCAGCTGCTTTATGAAAAGAGGTTTTTGTCTGGGTTGCTAAGAAAGATAAAAGTTGTTCTTTATCAAAAGAAATCTATTATAGGTATACTAAAAAGCACAATATTTCTGCAAAAATCACTTAAGTGTGGAGAAAGGTTGGTCTTTCTAGAAATAGTTTTGCATTAAATAGTATTTATTAAACAGCTGTACATTCTAGCCTTCCTTATAGAATGCCAATTATCTCAATTCCATTGTTTTACCAAGTCAAACTTCACTACATACCCTCTGCCTAAAGTCAGGCCAGTGTGCTCACCATAAAAGTATGAGTTACAGTACAAGAGGGCTTCCTGTTGTTTTTCATGGTGGAGCCATGCTCTCAGTGGCCCTAAACCCCTGTAGGAACTATTTTTTCTGGGCCTTGGTGTTCTCAAACATCAAGAGGAGAATGGATTACCTAATCTCTAGGAATTAGGCTCCTCATTCCTGGCGGATAATTTTTTCCTTTAGCTTCACTGAGATAAGAGACTAGCAGATGATTTTTATATTATATCTGATTATAATTTTAAAAACCAAATATTCTCTAAGGCTTGTAGAGACTCCACATACCCTCCCCCCCAAAAAAAACAACACAATCTCCTGCCCTTGTCCTCCTTCTCCATGTCCTGCTCCCCAGGCAATCAATTTCATCTATTTTAGCTGACTGTTTTGGCATTCATCTCCATATCTCTAAATAATACCTTACTTCTTAATTTTTCAGTTTGTGTCTCTCTTTCTCTCTCTCTCTCTCTCTCTCTCTCTCTCTCTCTCTCTCTCTCTTTCTCTCTCTCTCCTCCCTCCCTCCCTCTCTTATATCCTTATCCCCCTAATGGATATGATTGCATGGTTATGTCACAGCAGAACCATACAGCATGCTGTAATTACTTTTCCTTTTCTCACACAACTTTTCCCTGGCGTTAATGATGGTCTCATTCTCATCTTTATTTTTCTACATAATTATCACCTATTCAAATCCAATTTTTCCATCAACTGCCTGACTCTCCTCTAGATAAACTGAGATATATAGGCATTTTATTAATGTCATCTTGAAGTCATTTCTACCAGGGCCTTCTGTTCTGCTCTAGTCTAGACTAACTGCCTCTGTGCCTGGTACGCAGATGCTATCCTGAGACCTCGCTTCACCTCTTTCTTTATAAGAGCTCCCCTTCCCTGTGTCCCAGGCCTGCCTAGATCTTGTTTTCTCCCTCCTTTTGATGGAGCATATTCCCCAATAGATCCCTAAGAGAAGGCTTAGATGGAAAACGTGTGAAACTTTATATGGTTAAAAAAGTCTTTAACCTACTCTCACATTTTAACTAATAGTTCAGGTAGGTTAAAAACAAATTCTAGCCCTAACCCGTTTGGCTCAGTAGATAGAGCATCGGCCTGCGGACTGAAGGGTCCCGGGTTCGATTCTGGTCCGGGTCATGTACCTTGGTTGCGGGCACATCCCCAGTAGGGAGTGTGCAGGAGGCAGCTGATGGATGTTTCCCTCTCATCAGTGTTTCTAACTCTCTATCCCTCTCCCTTCCTCTCTGTAAAAAATCAATAAAATATATATTTTTTAAAAAATCTAAGTTGGAAAAACATCCTCTCTCAGAATTTTGACGGTTTTGCTCCACTGTCTTCTGGCTTCCCCTGTGGAGAAGTCTTTTGATATTCTGAAATGCCACAATGATGTGTCCAGTGGCCATCTACTTGGGGCTTGGGAGCCCTGAGTGACTGCTTTCAAGATTCACATTCTTTTGACACTGAAAACTGTCCTTCAGTTCTAAGATATTTTCTTGAATCATTGCTAACATTTTCTCATCCCTGTTTTCTGTTGTTTTGTTCTAATATTCACTCAATAGTTGGACTTCCTTAATCTCCTTAATTTTCCCTTTTGTTTTCTACCATTTTTTAAATCTACTATCTAGGATATTGCTCAACTTCTTCTTCTAACTCTTTTATAGAGTTTTACAATTTAATTTCAAAAACCTCTTTCTAAGGACTTCAATGATTCCTCCCAGAACTACATCAAAATTACAGCTAAACTAGAGAACAACCATCACTCAGAACCACCTGAAATCTAGCAGAACCACCTGAAATCTAGCTGAACAGAACTGCTATAACTAAGGAAATACAGAGGAGGACATCTAGAGAAACAGGGTGTCCCACACCCGCCTGTGGTGGTTAAGAGTCCGGAGAGATATCTCGGTGCAAAGGTCCCCCGGAGGAACCAGAGGTCCCGGCCCCACACCAGGCTCCCAGCCAGGAGCACCAGATCCCAGAAGATGATCCCTCAAAACAACTGGCTGTGAAAATCAGCAGGGACCCAGTCCAGGTGAGAATGAGGGCTGCTGGCATCCCAGGCATCCTCTTAAAGAGCCAAGGCACAGACTCACTCGCTCACAAACACTCTACGCTGCGGAGAAGGGGCAGTGGCTCAAAGAGCGACTGGGGCATACTGGGAGGAACTGAATTGTCTGGCTTCAGAGTGAGGGCTGGAGGGACAGCTCTCTCCCCAGACATAAGCGCAAAATTGCTCCTTTGTTGAGCCCACCCCCACCACAACCAGGAAGTGCTGGTGCGCAGAAGTGCCAGGCCCGGAGGCCATTGTTCCTTGGTTGAGCCAGCCTCCCTCCCAAGTCTCCACACCGCTCACACCACCCTGAGATACTGCCTCACCCAACTTAGGAACCAGCCAGATCCTCTTTCAGCAGCTATTCCACACAAGCAGCCAGCCCCCATCTGCACTAGACTTTCCTAAAACCTCTCAAAGGTGTACAAATGCCAAACAAGCGATGTCTGGCCTTGGCATGGCCTATACCTCTTTCTAAGCAGCCCCACGCCGGGCACTAGTGTCAACTCAGCTGGCAGCATAGCCTATCCCAGTTGCCTCCAAAACTGGCACAGGCAGCTACCAACTGCATCCTCTTTTTTTTTTTTTTTTTATGGGATCTTTTATTTTATTTTATTTTATTTTATTTTTACAGGCAGCTACCAACTGCATCCTCTTAAAGAGCCAAGGCACAAACTTTGTAGCTCTTACCAGGTGGCCCCAGGACACAAAAAAGGAATAACTGACCTAGGTCTGCACCAGAGCCCCCTAAGAAACCCCGTAATCAACACTCCTGGTGGCTGACTTCAGACCACATCAGAGCACCACTCAACTAGCTCCACAAACAGCACACTCAAAGGGTGGACTGGGCAGGCAGTAGAGCCCTACTGAAGCGAGTCCCTCTCAGTGGGGTCAGGCCCACACAACAGCTGTCTGCTGTATCATGACCAGTCCTCACAGCCAGTCGGCTGGAGGGTCAATGCCAAAAGCCTGCTAACAGCAATCAAGGCTCAACTACAACAGGAATGCACATACATCCCAGGGATGCCTTGGAGCACTGGCTCAGGCATCAGGGAGACAACACAACTGGGCCCCACAGAACACCTACTACTCAAGGCCACCCTGTCCAGACTGGGAGACACTGCAGATCTACCTAATGCATAGAAACAAACACAGGGAGGCAGCCAAAATGAGGAGACAAAGAAACATGTCTCAAACGAAAGAGTAGGACAAAACATCACCAAGAGAACTAAATGGCCCAGCCGGTGTGGTTGAGTATCGATCGACCTAGGAACCAGGAACTCATGGTTCAATTCCCGGCCAGGGCACATGCCCAGGTTGTGGGTCGATCCCCAGTAGGAGGCAACCTATTGATGATTCTCTCTCATCATTGATGGTTCTATCTCTCTCTCCCTCTCCCTTCCTCTCTGAAATCAATTTTAAAAAAATTTTTTTAAGAACTAAATGAAATGAAGGAAGCAAGCTACCAGATACAGAATTCAAGACACTGTGATAAAGAAGCTCAATGAGCTTAGGGGAAGACTAGATGAAATCAGTGAGAACTTACATAAAAAGATAGAAACCATTAAAAAGAACCAGTGAGAAATAAGAATACAAGAACTCAACTGAAGAATACATTAGATAACTCAACATTAGATGAAATCAACATCAGATTAGATGAATCAGAGTATTGAATCTGTAACCTGAAATACAACGTAATGAAAAACATCCAATCAGAATAGCAAAAAGAAAAAAAGACATTTTAAAAAATGAGTATAGTTTAAGGGACTTCTGGGACAACATTAGGTGTAACATTTCCATCAGAGGAGTACAAGAAAGAGAAGTAAGAGAGCAAAGGATTAAAACCCTATTTGAAGAAATAATGACAGAAAACTTCCCTAACTTGATGAAAGAAATAGATATATAAGTCTAAGAAGCACAAAGACTCCCAATACATCATAATTAAAATGCCCAAAATTAATGACAAAGAAAGAATCTTAGCAGCAAGAGTAAAGCAGTTACCAACAAGGAAGCTCCCATAAGACTGTCAGCTGATTTCTCAACAGAAACTTTGCAGGCCAAAAGGGACTGGCACGAAATATTCAAGTGATGAAAAGCAAGGAAGTACAAACAAGATTACGTACTCTACCCACCAAGGCTATCATTAAGAATTGAAGGACAGATAAAGAGCTCCCCCAACCAGAAAAAGCTAAAGGAGTTGATCACCACTAAACTAGTATTATAAGAAATGTTAAAGGGACTTTTTAATGTTGAAGAATAAAAAAGATCAAGACTATAAATAAGCCCTAGCTGGTTTGGTTCAGTGGATAGAGCATCCACCTGGGAACTGAAGGGTCCCAGGTTCAATTCCAGTCAAGGGCACAGGCTCGGGTTGTGGGCTCGATCCCCAGGAACGGACATGCAGGAGGCAGCCAATCAATGATTCTCTCCACCACTGATGTTTATATCTCTCTCCCTTTCCCTTCCTTTCTGAAATCAATAAAAATATATTTTTAAAAAAGACTATAACTAAAATAGCAATAACTACATGCCTATCAATAATTTCTTTAAATGTAAATGGATTAAATGCTCCAAGACATAGAGTGACTGAATAGACAAAAAACAAGATCCATACATATGCTTTCAGATAAAAAAAAAAATAGACTGAAAGTAAGGGGATGGACAAGATGGTTTATGCAAATGCAAATAAAAAATAAGCTGGGTAGCAATAGTTATATCAGGCAAAATGAACTTTAAAACAAATGCTATAGCAAGAGACAAAAATGAGTATTTCACATGATGAAGGGATTAATCCAATAATGAGATATAATCCTTGTACACACACACACACACACACTCAATATAAGAGCGCCTAAATATATAAAGCAAACATTAATAGCACTATTTACAATATCCAAGATACAGAAATAACTTAAGTGTCCATCAGTAGAGGACTGGATAAAGAGCATGTGGTACATAGATAAAGTGGAATATTACTCAGCCATAAAAAAGAATAGATCTTATTATTTGCAATAGCATGAATGGACCTACAGGCTATTATGCTAAGTAAATTAAGTCAGACAGAGAAAAACAAATACCATGTAAAGTGATTTCACTTACATGTGGACTCTAAAGAATAAAATAAATGAACAAACAAAACAGAAACATACTCATTAATAGATGCAGAGAACTGATGTTTGCCAGACAGGAGGAGGGTTTGGAAGCTGAGTGGAAAACGTAAAGGGATTAAGAAGTACAGATAAACAGTTAGAGAATAGTCATGGGGAAGTAAGTAAAGCACTTGGAATATTGTCAATAATATGTATGGTGCCAGGTGGGTACTTAAAAGTGTCAGGGGGATCACTTCGTATGTAATTTAAATTTCTAACCATGATGTATTATATTACATTATACTAATATAATATTGTCAACTGTAATTGAAAAAAATGTTCATTTTTTATTTATTTTTATCTTTAATTTCTTTATTGGTTAAGATATTACATATGTGTCCTCATCAAAATGTTCAATTTTTTAAAAAAGCTCTTTCTAATTCTCATAATATTCCCTTTCCTGCTCTATTCTATTCCGGTTACATGAATGCAAAATCTTCTATTATATGCTGGAGACAATTGACTTTTTCTTTTTTTAGATTTTTTTTCTCTCCCTGATAAGAAAAGTTATTTTTCTCTCTTTATAATTTTGGTATCTACTTTTTATATTAGCTGCTTTCCTCATAAGTCTGATTTATCGTATTTAAGAATGGGGAATTTGGAGCTCCAGTGGCGCAATCGGTTAGCGCGCGGTACTTATAAGAATGGGGAATTAAAAGGTTGATTGGTTGCCCTAACCAGTTTGGCTCAGTGAATAGCGCGTCGGCCTGTGGACTGAAGGGTCCCAGGTTCGATTCCGGTCAAGGGCATGTACCTTGGTTGCAGGCACATCCCCAGTGGGGGGTGTGCAGGAGGCAGCTGATCGATGTTTCTCTCTCATCGATGTTTCTAACTCTCTATCCCTCTCCCTTCCTCTCTGTAAAAAATCAATTAAATATATATATAAAAAATAAAAATAAATAAAAGGCTGATTGGCATCTCTGAGCACAGGGGTGGAGGCTGTTGATCTTGGAGATCAGTGTAGGAAGACGTGCTGGGTCAATCCAAGAGGAAGCCCCAATATGAGTGTCTTTAAGTCTTTGCTCTAAGGTTGCTCAAAGTGCACAAAAAGGATTTTCCAATATTCCAACATACAAGGGCTGGAGGTATCTGCCCACTGTTCACTGGATCAGAATTGAGCATCCTAAAAAGACAGAGTCAGTTTCTTCCCTGAGATTAGGCAAGTGAGACTAAAAGAGAGAAAATCTCCCTCTTAAGCCCAAAGCAATAAAGTTGTGTCCAGCTCCAACTTCAGATTTCCACTTAGGAATCAATGAATACTCTTCCTTAAGCAGTACTTACTAATATACCCTGTTTTCATCTTGATTGTTTACTAGACATAATCAATGTTAAACTCTGTGCAACCGGAGTTTGAAACAAATTATCCAAACTCAGGAGAAAAAGCAAAACTCCAGACTATAATAAAAAGCTACCTTAGCATTAGAAATCATGCCTATCTCACAAATGTTTACTGCTTAGAAGGTCTCACTCTAGTAAGCCTTAAGTATTAGTGATGAAAGAAATGCTGCATTTATTTCAAAGTTACCCAATTATCTAGAGTAGACCTTTCCAACTGATCTGCCTTAAAGGCAAATGCATGCTTTTACTAACTAGTAACACACTTGCTACTCTGAAAGTGGGAAAGGTTTGCTGTTGTTCGTTGTTGTTGTTTTAACATGACTCAAAAAAAGGGAATATTCTCCAACAGAAAATAAAATGTGATGGTGGAAACTAAAAGCTTCTGAAATTCCAGACATGCTCTAGCTGCCCTTGGAAATCTAGCCTGTCTAAACCACAGAGAAAACTGCCTCATTTCACACTCCAGGAATTTCAAAATGAGCACAGGACACATAATCTAAGCTAACACGGTTCACAATATTTCACTCAAAACGGAAAATCTCAGAGCATCCTGAAGGATGCACAACCAAATTTTTTTTTACCAAAACCTGATCTCTGACAAATCATTTCTTTCTTCTTCCTAAAAAGCAGCATGCAAATGACAGCCTCAGATCACAAGAGTACCTGTAAGAACCAAATCTGTAAATGGCTTTGAAGATGACACTGCAGTGTTAACTGCCAGCCTCTGTTATCAAGGAGAGCTTCCTTCTATTTCTATTCACCCAGTCAGCCAGATCACTCTGCTAATGATGCCTGACAAGTCATCTCCTCCCCATGCTCACCAGTCAACTCTCAGCCTGTCTAAGAGACAGGCCCCATTCCCTCATCAAGAAGAGGAACTAGCCGAAACCGGTTTGGCTCAGTGGATAGAGCGTCGGCTTGCGGACTGAAAGGTCCCAGGTTCGATTCCGGTCAGGGGCATGTGCCTGGGTTGCGGGCACATCCCCAGTAGGAGATGTGCAGGAGGCAGCTGATCGATGTTTCTCTCTCATCGATGTTTCTAACTCTCTGTCTCTCTCCCTTCCTCTCTGTAAAAAATCAATAAAATATATTTAAAAAAAAAAAAAAAAAGAAGAGGAACTGATTCTTTGGGGCAACAAGTTCATGGAATTTTGCCATCCTCCATATGCTCAGAGCTTGATTTACCTTGATTAGGACAGTAATTTACAGGCCATTTTTCAACCAAACTTCATTGGTTTTCACTCTAACTAGTTTGAAATCTGACACAAATTTGCCACCCCAGCATTAAAAAAAAAAAAAAAAAAAGCTAACTTTTACAATCAGGTTCATACCTCAGTACTGGGAAATAAGATATGTTGTGGATAATAACCAGTCAAGAAGTACATTCCAGGGCTGGTGGCAGCCTACTGTTCGCACAATAACAAACTGTGTCTTCTAATTCATGGCTTTAACTGTCATCTCTTAACCTCCCAATCAAATGGCATGTATTTCTCCAGAACAGAAGGTGAACTAAATAAGTCTTTCCAATGGGCACGGGGAAAATAAGAGCTTTCCACGTTCCGTGCCCAAAACAGAAAACCCAATCCACGTGTAGATTAGCTGTGCACCATCTTGGAAGTTCATTTATGTATTTACTATTTACCTACACATTATTTATGTATGTGTTAACTACTTATTTACTATAAAGTAGGATGAAGCCTTGAAATTCCCAACTGAATCCTTTTAGGTGTTTGGATAATAGATATGCCCATAAAATTAGGCCTAAGTCAAATTTTATAAATTATATCATTTAACTGCATGAAAGAAATTTACTCTGGTGGAATCTAACTGACAATCATGCAAAATCAATTAAAAACACCCTAATTTACTATGGTTGGTAAAGAACATGGGACATGTGACAAACCCAGCAGGGGGTGGCGTTAGACCTGCATTTATATTATAATATAACTAGCACTTACAGAATATGCTCTTGGCCTTTTAGCCACCACAAGCAACATTGTTCGCATCTGAAAACCACATTAACTTGCTGGAAGCCTTGTGAAGTCTCACCTCCCACTCAAACATTGCTGGGAATCTGGGTTTTCACTGACTTTCTTTGTTAAAACTAAGTGTGTCTAGAAGGGAAGAATAATATGGCATCCACTCAAATGGTAGAGACTTGAGAAAGGAAATATTCACATGGTCTGAGCTGAATCCCAACAGCTTTCATGAAGGAGGTGAGTTGGGCCCAAAATGCCTGGCTGGCTACTCAAAGACTTAATCAAATAAAGTGCAGAGAGCCACTCTGGTTCATAGCTGCCGAGGACTGAAAAGGGGAAGAGGGTGCCCTGTACTTTACAGCTAGCTGGGAGGAAGAAGGCATATTTAAGTTAGTTTTAAAGACAATGAATGACAAGGGCCAAAACTCGAGGCTCCAAGTACCCCGTTACACCCTAGAGCCATTCTCCTGCCTGCAAACAGAACATCAGCTGGGAGAACCATGACTGGTATGTTTGATTCAGCATGTTTGAATAGTGCCATAGAGAATGGACCAGAGAAGAGACCAGCAGAGAAATACTGAAGTTGCTCCACATCCATCAGTTTTTATTTAAATGACAGCATCCCACTGTTGACATCTCCTTCAGAGGAGCACACTCGGCAGGGATTGGCTACGCTAGTTGTGAGGCCCTGAATCATCTCAGAAACACCAGCTTCACAATGAAGCATCCCCAGCTGCATTCAGCCTAACTTTGTTTCTATTCCATTAGCACATGGTTGTTACTGCTTCTCAGAACACGCTGGGCCTGACGTAGAGCCTCCTCTCTCCCCTCGACTCATCTAGAAAGCTCTCCCTTATGAAATGCCCGAATAAAGCACCAATCCCTGTAGAATCTCACCTGCCATCAAATAAGTATCTGAAAAGTCACCCACAAATAAATAAAAACCTGGGAGGGAAGTTTCTCAAACACACATCTTTTACATACTCGGCACTTTAAAATCCTCTTAATTGGGCCAAGTGGAAAATTAAAGCTGTGAATTGCAAAGGAGATGAACCAAGACAAAATGTGCAAGGGTGAGGGCTGCAGGGTTCAACGATGCACATCAGGTTGACATGTTGGTGGAAATCTTAGCAAATCAACCTTTGGCCAAAGGAGCTACATGGGATGCATACTATAGCCTTCAACAACGTACAGCTAGAAGTTAGAGTAGTGATTTTACATCTGTTGCTTGCTCATCTATATATATAAAAATACCAGCAACTGGAACGCCATAACGACCCGTCATTATTATGCCCACTGTGGCCAGCAAACCTGCCTGATTGGGGAAGGGGGGCCTGCTGGCCATCCTCCTGCGGCCCTTCCCCCAGCCAGCCCCGCCCCCAATGGCCCCCACCACCTCGATCACCTGCAGCCCTTTTCTCTGGTCGGCCCTGCTCCTGATTGCCCCCCTACCACAATAGGAGTGAGGACAACCAGCCAACCTCCTGCAACCAACCTCCTCCCCACCCCCAGAACAGCCTCCCCACCGCAATCAGGGGGAGGGCCGCAGCAGACAACACATAAGGCTCTCTATGAGGAGGCGCACCATAATTAGCCCCCCC
>NW_005871095.1:2057292-2064236 GCF_000147115.1 Myotis lucifugus | reverse complement strand
CTGTCCAATTGCCCACGGCCCCTCCCCTCAGCCAGCTTCACCCCTGATCGGCCTCCCTCACCCCATTCAGGGGTAGGGCTGGCTGGCCCACCATCCACAGCCCCTCTTCATGGCTGGCCCAACCCTGATTGGGCCTCAATCAGGGCAGGCCAGCCAGCTAACCTCCCGCTGGACCCCACCCATGCACAGATTCATGCACTGGGCCTCTAGTCCTATATAATAAAAGGATAATATGCAAGTAAACCAAACAGCGGAACAACCAGTCACTATGACACACACTGACCACCAGGGGGCAGGCGCTCAATGCAGGAGTTGCCCCCTGGTGGTCAGTACGATCCCACGGGGGGAGCACCACTCAGCCAGAAGCCAGACTCACAGCTGGAGAGCACAGCGGCGGTGGCAGGAGCCTCTCCCACCTCCACAGCAGTGCTAAGGATGTCCGACTGCCCGGGCCTAAGCTGTCAGTCAGACATCCCCCGAGGGCTCCTGGACTGCAAGAGGGCACAGGCCAGGCTGAGGGACCGCCTCCCCCGCTCAGTGCACAAATTTCAGGCACCAGGCCTCTAGTTGACAAATAAAAGACTATGTATTACAGAAGAATAAGTATGATTAAAAGCAGGTGAAGTTTAACTAAGTGAGATACTATCAACAATGATATTAATGCCCAGTCAGCGTGGCTCAGTGGTTGAGCGTCGACCATAAACTAGGAGGTCAGGGTCCGATTCCAGGTCAGGGCACATGCCGGGTTGTAGGCTCGATCCCCAGTGTGGGGCACGCAAGAGGCAGCCAGATCAATGACTCTCTCTCATCATTGATGTTTCTATCTCTCTATCCCTCTTCATTCCTCTCTGAAACCAATAAAAATACATTTTTAAAAAACCACAATGATATTAATTAATAAAACAAGTAGACTATCTGGAAAAGTAAACATTTGCCCTCAGGAGTTATCATTGTCCTCATGAGCTCTGGCCTCCTGTTCACATGTGTGCAGGTGAACTATTATCTCCAGATAAGTCTCTCCTTCCTCTCAGGCATCTCCATTCCAAGGTGCCTCTTTCCCACTTCTCTGCCCTCAGAGAGGCAAATCCAGTTTCTTCCCTAGAGAAATGCATGCAAACCCTTCAGTAATCCAACCTAAGTTTTGTGAGTATGCCTTTCCCTCCATCCCCCTTGACGTTTCCTGTCCCTACCTCCACTCATTTTATGAACATTCTCCAAGCTCTCCGCCATGCTTGAGAAGCAATGCATCTCTTTCAGACAGAGCTCCAACCGGAGGCTGTTTTGAGCATTCTTTTATGAATCTCTGTCTTTTTTAATTGAAGAACTGCAACCTACGCCACGCACCAAGAGGCGTCCATTTATATCAAATGACAGATCCCCTTTTCTGAAGCATGCCCAGTGAGTATTCTTGCTTAGTACATAGACAAAATGACTATTACTGAGTATATAACATTAAAAAGAGAAAACACCCAGAGGGAAACATCCTTTCCCATGTGGAGATGGGGAAGAAGAAAAATGACTGCAAGTGCAAATGCTTCTCTGCAACTGTTAAGGACGTACCTTACACAAGCCGGAGAGACTTCTTTTCTCTCTAACAAAAGGATAGCATATTTGTCACAAAGCTGCATGTCTTTTACCTTTTAAAGCAGGTTTTTAGGAGACATTTGTACCCAGCAAGGATTCTATCCTGCCAGATTCATCACAGGAAAAATCGAAACGGGAGGTTGAAGACTGAAGGAAAGTGACTTGGCCGAGGTCAGAGGAAACGGAAGAGCCACCGGTTCACTCTAACCATCAGACTATAGTTTATCTACCCCATACTTAGTGCTCTTTCTAAAATAATGCCAAAGCCAATAGCTATAAAAAGTCAGTACTTCGATTTGGCAAAACTTGATTTTTTCTGCCGTGCTTTAAAGGAAGTGAAATTAATTTTTCTTCATATAGACTGAAGATCTGCCTTGCCAGCGTCAAGCTTAACCGGGGGAGGAGTCTACAACCAGCTGATGAGCCCGAAAGGGGCACAAGACAGACAGTGCTTAGTTAGGTCTCCCACTGAGGGCAGCTTCTGTCTGCAGTTTTCTACAAGAGAATAAAGTAATCTAATAAAAGGCCCAAATCTTAAGGTGAATCTAAAAAACTGTGCTCATCAGTGGCCAAAACTATTTAGGAGGGGAAATCCTAGCTCTCCTCCCCAGCTTTCTGTAGTATCTTTTTGTTTTTTCCACTCTCCACCTCTTCTACACTTGAGAACATTTAAAACTTATTCTCAGCTACATTAGTGTGGTAGCCTCTCTCTCTCTCACAGAGGAGGGGGAAAAAGGTAACTGATTTATATGAAAACCAAGTATTCTTTTTAATTAAGGTGAAATTTCAGAAATTCAACCTTTTCCAAAATTTTAATGGTCAATTTGCATGACAGTGAGCAGCTTGCTATCCCAACACGGAATATTTCCACTTCTCCATTTAAAAACAGTGATTTAAGCTTCCTTTAAAAGTTCTGCTCTCCCATGGCCATCTGAACTAAATGCAAAAAGAAAATGCTCTAGTCTTACTTAATTTCAAATTATAAAGAAAAAAAAAAACCTTTGTATGATCCAGTATAACCTCTCCAAAGACTCAATCTCCTTATCAATAAGATAAAGATAACGGTACTCAACTGCAAAGTATAAATAAGAGAATGCAGTTACAGCAACAGGCACAGTGTCCACTACATAACCACTACACCGTAGCTACAGTTTCATGACAGTGTACGGCTAGGAGTTACTCAGGCCCTCTAAAGTCTCATTCTCCTCATCAGGATAATGAAATGAAATACAAAGCAGTAAGAGTGACTGGCAAACAGTAGATATTTAAATGAGCGATTATTTTTACTTTAACATTATTCGAAGTAAATAGGTAATTCCAAAATCCAATTAATTCCACAATCCTTTTACCCTTAATCCCTAGACCTACAGATCCAAGCATCCAGTTTTTAAATGAGCACCTATTTAAATTATATTGAAAATGAGACTTTGTAGAAACTTGCACTTAGAATTTCAGACTCTTGTATTATACCTTAAAGTGCTGCCATTCACACTTCAGTTTTTACTGAAATGGAAAACAGCAGCAGCAACTTGTCAAATAAAACTTCAGAGGAGGGATACAAATCTGTTCCATCTTTCCGTGTCCCACCAGCTCCAAATCTCTCTTCCATAGTCACAACTGATGACATCATTTGCCCTACTTTGCAGATTTCACCAAATGCTTTAACAAGCACTGTAGCTACCAAAATGTGTCATTTTTGTTTTTAATTAAATCAAAAAGAATGAAACCGGAAAGCACAATGGATTCTTTCTTTCATCACTGTCAAAGACATCTATCTTAGCACAAGAATGGAAACCTAAGTGACAAGAAAACTTTTTTATTAGTGAGTGTCACCTCATCAACACAAGGGATCCTAACTTCAACACAGCCAACACTTGTGTTAGCCAACAAGATCATTTTTCTTATGAACTGTCCCAGGACATTTCTAGTCTTACAAAGAGAGGAAATACTGCTTAGTGGCCCAACATAAAGAGGGGAAATGGAAAATGGAAGGTCAGCCCCGATTCTCTCACTCACTGGGTAACCAGGAGGCTGTAGTCATCCATCCACACTACAAATATTAGAGAATGAGGTCCACTTACTCACCCTGTTGGGGGGGCTGGGGTACAGAGGGCTATATGGAAAGGTCCTTCTAGTCCTAGCCATGAATAGAGCAAACTCAATGAGGTATTCTTTATGGCTTGTATTCAAAGACATGCTGACCTAACCGGGTCCATGCCATTACTGGGGTTATTTGTGAAGTTCACATTTTGTATGTCTCAATCTTCTCTATGCCTCTCCTTTTCCAGAGCAGGAAAGAAAATGACCCCACGTAGAGCTTATGTCATTTAACAACAACAGCACTTCTGCATAGTGAACTACAACCCACTATTTCACAGATATCATCTCCAGCCACTGTCAACCAACTTCATAGTGTTTTCACTATACTTTGCAGACAGGAGTCCAAAAGATGAATCATTTGGCCATGCCTGCATAGATGCTGAATCACAGAATTTTCCCCCAAGAGAAGCACGGAGATCTCTGAGTGAGATTCCAGTCCAATGCATTCCTTTTGTAGATAAGGAAGATGAGGCTCAGAAAGCTGACATATTGGTCCTATGTCACACAGCTACACAGAAACATCTCTGAAGCCAGAAGCCACGCCTGCTGATTCTGTCTTCGCTCCTCCTCTGTGAGAAATCTTCCTTACAAAATAGAGTTGTTAGATCCTGGATCACCACACTGAATGCACAGGTTGATTTTCTGGTTTATTGTGACAAGCATAATTTTCTTAATGTTTTTTTATTGGTAAAATGGGGACATTTAAGTTGTGTGGACCCTAAGAAAGAAGATACCTACTAAGAATGGCTCCTGGTGGCTAACTGGACTTACATTTTAAAAAAGAGAGCCCAGCAGCCATTTCTACACAGGAGCCCCTCACACAAACTGCAGTTCAGGGAGAAGCCTGCATTGAACTACCTGCCTACTGTTTCTGCCTTCTGAGCCAACCCTTATAAAAGAGTTCCTGGAATCCTATTTCAACCAGTAGGACTGATGCTTTTCCCATCCAATTTTAGCTGCACAGCTATATTCCCCATCAGCTTTGATACGGACCAATCAGAGCAGCTCTGTTCTGACCAATCAGGAGGGTGTTTTTTGTACCAATCAAACTTTGAAGATTTGCAACCCTCATTTGCATTAGGATGGACCAGGGACCTGGGGATTTTTTTTTTTCTTTGTAAGTCAACTCTCCTCTGGCTCTGGGAGTGCAAGTTCCCTTTCCACATAAGACTGTTTTCCTGCTGAGTTGAAACACCAAAGATGGCTTACTGGCCTCAGCAAAGCAGACCAGATCAGCAAGGAGCAGGGCCGAGCAGAGCTGTCTAACCGGAGGGGCCTGGCCCAGGATTGCCTCCTACCCCTGATGTTTTCACAGCCAGCTGTATCACAACTGAACTGTTTGGCACTGAATAAAGTTTCCTTCTTCACTGCACCTCAGATTGGGGATTCTTATTGTCACCAATGACATGACATCAGTTGACACTGACAGTTGCTACCAGAGTGATATAGATGTTAAGAACAGTTACAAAAAACACACACAAAATGTGTCTTGAATTATGGATTCTAATTTCATTTTGGTACAAGGAACTCTTACAAATTCTTTATGATCACTACACTGCTAAGTGAACTCCAAATATTCCAAATATTGAAATACTAAGAAAGAGATGTCCAAACTTATACTACTATAACTGGAAGTAATTCAAATCCCACTATAGACCATTTTTGTTTAAATTACTGAAAAAAATAATTATTTCACTTTGATATCCTGACAAAAACTTTAAGGCTTAAGAACAGACACTGCAGAATCTGCATTTTCAAGGCACATGCTTCTTAAATCCCAAAAGCACTTTATCAATGACATGGAACCTTCATTCACTTACTGCTCAGAGAAGCATCACCAGCATTTCTTTTCAGGTTGGGCAAGTCCTTTGGGGACACTGGCATATAGAGAAAGGTGGAAAATGCCACTGCAGCCAGAGTGGCAGAAATGGGATTTGATGAAATGGCTCCATACCCCCAGGGCAGCAAAGGAAGGTCTTGTGATAAAAGAGAATAGAGAGGATAGGCCAATCCTGAGATCACTAAGGCTTTTTCTATTTTCTTCAGGAACTTATGCTGACTTCTTTTTATTAAGTCAAGAATCATGAAGCTAGTTGTTTATACCTAAAACATTTAAACATAATTCATCTATAATTTCTGCAAGAAAACATGAAGAGGAAAAGCTCTCTCACAAATGACCCATCATTATTGAAATTCGTGTTCCAACAGAATAGCCTGTTTCAGGTTCATGGTGCAGGTATACTAATGAGAAATGAGAAATTCATCAGGTCTCATCCCAGCAGTTCTCAGCCAACACTACCAGAACAACAGGCTTCAAAACTGGGTGGTTGGTAGCACTCTTCTCTAGAGTGGGGGCCACTGAATCGCCCTGCCACTGGCAAGTACGTGGTTTACACCGGCCCAGGAAGTTCTGCTCACAGTGCAAACTTTGGTGGGGGACTAGGAGGGTCCCTGGTGTGGATGGGGGTGTACATGCCCCTGTCTCCTCACCTCTTTCAGGCAAGCAGCTTGGTCCCAGCACTAGCTAAGGTAAAGATTTGAGACAGTATTTATGGAAGAGAAGAAGTAATGTGTGCAAATATAATGCTTAGCAGGGAAAAAGTGGCACATCTCCTATCTCAAAGGATAGACTGGCCAACAATTCCTTCTGATCATCAAGGCTTCTTTCCCCCCCCCCCCCACACTTAATCCGCTCAATCTCTCCCCACCCCTGACTGCCTCCCCAAGAAATGAGGCCGAATTTAAGCCTGCTTTCTGCGTGTTCTCCGACCTGGTAAAACATGGGTCCATTTGCTCTGTGTAGTCACGCCAATTGATCCCACCGGTCCCTCGACAATGGCGCAAGATCGGCGCAAGATCGGAGAGGTGAGAGAAAGTGGAGGGCAGTGGCGATGGACCCGGATTCAGATAAGGTTTCCCTTCCTTGAATCCTGTTTCCCACCGGATCCGCCCCAAGAGCGCCGCTGGAGCCGACAAAACGTAGCAGAGAACAGCGGTCTCCGATCCTGGGCCGGGAGCCCGAGACCCTAAAAAACACCCGCGGGGTGCAGGGAGGCAAAGCAGAGGACGCTCAGGGTGAGAAGACTGACTACTGCACCGAAAGGGGAACGTGTATATAACGGCCAGTCCCCGGCGCCCTGTCTTTCCCGAATCCCACCCAACTCTGGAAACCCACAGATCTCGTAAATTCCGAAAGCGAAACTGCAAGCAGGTCTCTATAAGTTTGGGAACCGCCTCCCAGGCTTCTTGGCATCGTCTCT
>NW_005871095.1:2053822-2055889 GCF_000147115.1 Myotis lucifugus | reverse complement strand
CCCTCACCTCCCCACCCCACCGCGGCGCGAAGCGTAGCAGGAGCCACTGCTAAGTGCAGCGCGCCCCCGTGCATGCACACACAAAACCCCACAGGCTTCTGCAGCCGACTTGCACCCAATACCCTGGACCTTTTAATAAGTGCTCTTCAATAGCACCTTCTCGCCCCACCTACTCCGAAGCTTGACCGCACAAGATCCAGCACACAGAGAGAAAGCGAGCGCGAGAGCACGTCGCATAAAAAGCCGAAATAAATCATTCCGTCTTCCCTCCTGTATTTTGCACCACGTGTCAGCAGTTTGTCACGTCAAATCATGGCAGGATCTGGTTCCAAGATGCACGCACACACACATTCGGGGCGGGTCTCTTTGACATCACCACCGGGCCCCCCACCCCCCACCCCCCACCTCCGCAACTGCACACACAGGTATGCACGCAGATCCAGAAGCACACAGCCCTTGTGCTTGAAGGCCCCAGTCCCGGCCAGCGACGCCCCTCTCCCCTCTAGCAATGGACTAGACACGCAGACTTTGACCACGGAAAAAACGAGGGCAGCTCATTTCCTCTCCTTTTCCCTACTTAATTCGCTAAAGCAGCTCCGGGAGTAGCCAAAGAAAGTAGAAACTAAGGGAAGGCAACTCCAGTGGCGTTTTTTCCCACTTCAAAACCTTTATTTTCAGTTTTTAAAAGCCACCTTAGCCCGCCATATTGGAACTGGCACGGTTTCTAAATACTCCTTCCCCGCAGTTGTAGCGCTTCCAAGAAAACACAAGTACCGATCGGGCTGTGGACGCAAGTCCGGCCACTGCGAATCAACCACTTCCCACTCCCACGGCTCTCCCTCCCCCGGCTTAATCCCCTCCTGCCACCCGGGGTCAAAATCAATAAATATATGTAGCAGTTCCTACAGTTGTTGTTTTTGGCGGATTTTACACACACACACACACACACACTAAAAAAATAAGTCCAAAGCCAGATCAGGTTAGTAATTTTGAAAGGAGATCATATGAAAGTAGACAACAGGAAAGCCCCAAGTGACAGGATATTACTTTAAAGAGGAAAAAAAAAAAAAGAACAAAAAGATCATCCACGCCGGAACACGCTCCAAAACTACTACTGACAATTTCATTTCAGCTGCACAGGCAAATGTTTCCAAGGGGGCGATTCCGAATGTGTACCGATTTTTCACCCCCTGGATGGTTGGTCTCCAGTCCTCACCCCACCATCCCTCCCCCCAACACACCAACACACACACACACACACACACACACACCCCAAAAAAGAGAGAGAGACCCCAGCTAGGAGCTCAGGGGAACAAGGGCGGCTGCGTCGCTAAAAGGAGCGCAAATGAGGAAGGTGGGCGGCGGGAAGGGACAGCCAGCACCCGGGGAGGAGGGTACTTTGCAACTACGGACTGCCGCCCGGAAGGCCGGGGTTTTCAAAGCCGAGGGACGAGGGGAAAGAGGACAGAGGAAGCAAAAATGACAACCCGGAGCGCAGAGCGGAGTTTGGGGCTCTGCTCAAGTGCTGTCGCTTTCTCCTCCAGCCTTTCTCTTTCGCTCCTCTCGCTCAGCCCCCCCCCCTTCAGCCCCCCTATCCCAGGCTGAATGGAGCTTCCCTTTTTTCCTAAGCTAAAAAAAAAAGGAAAGAAAAGAAAAGAGAAAAAAAAAAACTGACCGGCGCACTCAACCTGCGGGCCGGAGGTCTGCTGGCGGGGCGAGCTGGGCGCGGGGACAGCGGCCGGCGCGGTGTCCTACCTGGTGAAGTTCGTCCTCCCCTCGGCGTGGACCAAGGCCCCGGGCGCCGCCGGCGAGGACACGGGCCTCGCTCGCAGGCTCTGCCTGCCTCCGGCTCGCTCAACCCCGCTTGCTCCCAGCCCGCCGCCTCCCTCGCGCGCCCGCTTCGGGCCTCCGACTCCCACTACAGCCTCATTCCAATATGGCATCCTCTCTGTGCGCATGCCCGGCACTCTTTTTTAAGATTATGATTTTGTGGGTATGCAGCGAACTCCCTTCAACGACCTTTTCCCAGCGCTCGCAGATTGGCTTTAAACCAATTTAGCCTGCGGG
>NW_005871095.1:2003383-2053061 GCF_000147115.1 Myotis lucifugus | reverse complement strand
GAGCAAGGAGGGTGTCCAGCCGGCGTGTGCGGGTCCCCGGCCTTCTTTGCCCGGGGAATGGGAAGAGGACAAAGAGGATCTTCCAGTAACTAAGGCTCAATGGCTGGGCAAAGAATGAACGAAATATTCCCAAATTCGGAAAAGCTGGTGACGCCGAATGGGCAAGAACGAGAACTTCCGAAGTGGGCTTCGCTGTACTGACGAGTGAGAAGATGCTGGTTGGGGGCTGTAATTTATTTCCCCGAGAAATAGAAAACGGATGTTTCTTGGAGGGAGGAGGGGTTGCTCTATAGCCGCAGGGGATAAAATTACCCCAGTCTCCCAATCCTGTGTCCACCTCTTTCCTAGGAACCCCTCCTGCAGGCCCCAGAGGTTCAAGAGGACCCCACGCCCCCGGCTCCTGGGTGTTCACAGCTCCTCCCACCCTCCAGCGCCCCGCCACCCTAGCAAGTCCTGGAAGACCAGGAAGCTCCAGCAGGTGAGATCTTTGGAGGAGAGGATGCTCGGAAGGGCGAGGGGCACGGGCGGGACCCTGAAATGGATTCGGCCAGGCAGTCTGACCGTGCACAGGACCCACGGGAGTCCTGCCACGTGGCTTCTTTCCCCGACATCGCGGCCCCAGATGATCTAGAAGAGCCACGGGAGGAACATGCCTGGAAGCGGCTCTCGTCAAGCCACAAAGTCTGGGGCTCTTCTGCTCAGACAAGGACCCCCTAGCTACGGAGATCCTGGGCGGGAGTCCGAGGCAGGGAGACCCCGCGCACTTACGTCGTGGAGAGCACTCCACGAAGTATGGAACGCCCTTCCTGTAACACGCACGTACCTCTGAGGTGGCACCTTGAGTCAAGCAACTCACAGTTTACACTCTAGCCCACGTCTGCATCTCCTCTAGCTTTCCCGGCCCCCTTCTCTTGGAGACACCATGCAGGTGCCCCGAGATCGCTAAAGGCCAGTGAAGGCAAACTCCTCAAACCAACTGCATCCTGCCCGGCACCCCCAGCCCCGAATTGCCTCCCTCTAGGTCGTGGGGCCGCTCCGAAGTGAGTCCGACGGAGTAAGCCAGAATGTTGACTCCAGCGTCTTCTTGGTTCTACCCCTGGGTCTCACACATCCGTGCCATCTCTTCTCGCTCCTTCCACGTGCAGTCTGGCCGGGAGGGAGGGAGGGAGAGGAAGGGACAGTCGCTTCCCAAGAGCACTTACCCAGCCTGAGACCCAGTCTGTGCGCTCTTACCCTCCAAGGGGTCACCAGCGCAAACACTGCGGAGCGCGAGGCGGCCCGAGGGCTCTGAGTGCGGATCCTCCTCCAGCCTGGCTCCCCGCCCGCGCTGCGCACCCGCACCCGGCGTTCTGCACTCGTCCCACATGCGATCCAGCCGCTCTCAGTACCCCTTGAAGGGACCGAGGATCGCTCCTCGCTCCTGGGATCCCCTAATCCCGCGGCTCGTTTTTAGAGAAAGAACCTATATTCCCTCTCCACCAGCTGTGGCTATGAGAGAGGCAGCCAGCTACTGCGCCGACTCCAGGCTTGTTTACGGGTTTTAAGTCATTATTATGCACGGAATGTTATTTCATCAAAATAAAAAACAAATGCAAAGGAACACTAATCCCTAACTTGATGATGGTGTACACATTCTGTTCCGGTTCCTCCAAGGTAATTGAGTCTGTATGTTTTTGGTACTCAGACCCTTATATTACTTTGTATGTCTACAAAAGTGTGGAGGAGTTGGAATTTTTTTGTACTACGACAAAGAAAGAAAATCATGAAGCCAGAGCACACAATTATTGCATTGTTATCACAAAGAATCTCAACGTTGTCTATGGTGAAACTTCTCAAAGGTTGTCAGCCTTCTGCTTTTGTACTGCTTTTTCCACGTGACTTCTTAAAAGTTTCTTAGCTTTCTTGTATTCTCTCTCCATTCTCCTTTATTCAAGGACACCAAAGAGGCAAATGAAAATTGGTTAGAAGACTCCCCAAGGCAATTAAAGCAGCCCCTTCATCCCACTCCAATACCTTCCAACTTTCATTTTTATTTCAGAACCAGACACTTTAGGGATATGGATATCCAGGTGTAGAATCCACACTAAATCAATTAAACACAAAGAAAAAATAATCCAGTATTGTTAGTCAAGGATAAAGCCTTGGTAAAAAAACTGAATGTTTCAAAGAAAAGAAGGCATAATACATTCCAACTCAGAGAAATTTAACCATGTACATCTCATGACTTTACAAGATTTCTCTATATATTGTTAACATTTACTAACAATCTTGGTAAAAATAAGCCTTGCTCACACCAACTGACTGTAACTGTTATGTTATTTCTAAACTATGGTTAAGCCACGGATTTCATCACTTTAAAATCCTACACACCTAAGTTATGCATTCAAAGGAACTTTGGAATTCTTTCAAATGACTGAGACTAAATTCTATAAAATATTAAAGTTATATTTCTTAATTGGAAAATATTTATATGATTTTTTATTTGCCTGATGATACAGCACAAATTAGGAATTTTTTAACTTGAAGTTTTTCTCTCATATTCTGTGTGTTTCTAAGTATTACTTCACAAAAATTATTACAAGATGAGTCAAAATTATATGCACATTATTTATTTTATTTATTTAAAGACATATGTCTACTTAAATCTTGGTACAACAATTGTCAAACAACTTGCTCATAATTAACCCATGGTTAACCTGTTATTTCCCACTAAGAAAAGGAAACGCCCTAAAGAAGAGTGTTTTTTTCATATAGGAAATCTCTAATGGGATGTTAGACATACCTTGCTTAACACAAAAGCAGAAGGGGGAAAGCCTCCCCAAGAGCTCCCCCCCCCCAAATAACCAAGTGTTTGAAGAATTTTTGCAGTCTTCTTTTTATTAGAGCAGCAATTGTCAACTGGTGTGCCACAAGAATTTTTTAAATGTGCAATACCAGGGACACTGAACTCTTTTCTCTTAGATTGTCAAATAAAAAAAAAAAGAAAACAACCAACACAACAATGACCATTGGGTATGACTTATCTTGAACCAAGAATATATAGGTCAAATAACACAGTTGCCTCTTACTGGTCATTCAGCCTAATAAGGTTGCATATGATTGGTTAATTCTTGGTACCAGAAATCCTTATATATGAGTATAGGCACCAGATTTTTTTAGTTTTTATTTATTATTATTTTTTATTCTTCACCTGAGAAATTACTTATTGATTTGAAAGAGAGGAGAAGGGAAAGGGAGAGAGAGAAACATCAATGTGAGAGAGAACATCATTTGGTTGCCTGCTGTACGTGCCCCCACCGAGGATCGAGCCCACAACCTAGGTATGTGCCCTGACAGGGAATCCAACCCACAACCTTTTGGTATATGGGACAATGCTCCAACCAACTGAGCCAAATGGGCCAGGACAACACCTGATTTTTTTAAGTCATTTGGGAGCAAGAAGTGTAGAATCACTATTTTTTTTTAATCAATCAAAATTATACCTATTTTTTGTCAGGCTGGAAAAAAAAACAAAATATATTTTTTTGGTGTGCCACAGAATTTTAGGAATTAAAATAAATAGTTTATGTGTGCCACGAGATGAAAAATGCTGAAAATCGCTGTACTAAGAGGCTTGAAACCTAAAGGTGTTGTCTCTTAGGCTATGTAAGGTAGTGTTTTCACTTTGTAAGGTCATTAAGAATAAAATCTAAAGACCCTACCTTATTTTTTTTCACCTTTTTTCCTATTGCCAGTTCAAGCACTTGGCCTGTATATTGGGAGTCAAATGACCTCATCTTTGCTTCATCACTAATTTCTGTGGGACCTGGGCAAGTCAACTGACCCCTCTGACCCAGTCTTTTCTCTTGGATAAAATGCAGGGACTGGACTAGATGTTGTGTAAGGTCCTTTCAAACACTGAAGAGTGCTTCTCAGTCTACCTCAACCCAAAGGCGCAAATTGCTTTCCATCATATTCTAATGCATCTCTGCCAATCTGAAACGGTAAGGCTGTGAGCTCCGGGGTCGCAACAGATGTGCAGGAGAAGAGCACAAGGACCTTCTCTGTCCTACCGTTCAAGTCATGTTTCTGCCTCATTTAGATGACTGTTGTGTTTTTGCATTTACTGTATGGATTTGAGTTGCCCATAAAAGTGTCTGGGGCTGAGGTGAGAGTACCTATGACAGTCAATCTGAGAAAAGCCTGGGGTAATCGAAATCGCTGTTCAAGAGCACTGGCTGAGTGTAGTGAAGAGTAGACGTCTGCAAAGATGTCACCTATCATTTCCAAGACCTTTCTAGACATTTCAGGAACCCACTGTTGCTCCTTGTACATTTGGAGTTTCAGGCTTCCTTGACAACAGGAGAGAAAAACTACTGTGCCCAGGGTTTGTAAAAAAATTCATGATGTCTGGACTCCATGACATTTATTTAAAGAATGGAGATGAGTTACTTATGGAAGTGCCAGTTGTGACTGATGCGTGTGTTTTTTTCTCTGCACAGAGGAAGATAAACACCCTGCCAAGTCACACCCGCCTCAGAGGGTGCCTGGAATCACGTATGCCATTTGTGAATCTTATTTTATATTCGGCAGAGTCTTTTAGATCTTTCAGCCTCACTTCCAGCCCCTTTGAAAGGCAAGGAAGTTGGAGTCCAGGAGGTGAAATGACAGAGATCTTAAGTAACTTTGCAGAGGGAGCGAGGCCTGGCCCTCAAGAATTGGCCCCTTATCCAGCCACTCTGTTAGAGAGAGGAGAACGGGGGTTGGGGGTTACTTAGTACCTTTTTTGTGCCAGAGACTCTTTTAGGTGTTTTTACATTTAATATGTTCTAGTCTATAGCATGTGTAATCTTTTTAAATTATTTTTAAATGTTTTAAACAAAAATTCTTTTATGTACAAAGCTGGATCCAAATCCACTATCTCTAGAAAATATGCATATATCGTGTTTGTTGTGGAGCTGACGTTGTCTGGAATCATTTATATTCTCTATGACCAAGGATATTTATTGACCAACACACACACACACACACACACACACACACACACACCAAAAAAACAGCACAGGTCAAGGATGTGCTTTATGACCTGGAACAGTTTTGCCTCTGTACATTAATGAGCCTAAATGAGAACGAATTTGGCACTGTGCATAGATGTAGAGAGTCCCATTGGACTTTATAAAATGGACTAAACAAATTAAAACTGGCAACCCCAATCCAATATCAAAAAGTGGCTTTCATGTAGAAGGGAGCAAACAATTTTTGCTATACCCATCCATCCAGTCTATTCATAAATATGCAACTATGATATGAAGAGAAGAAAAACCAGTACTGGGATGATGTACAATCCAACTTTATTGTAGCTTCAAAACCCCAATCTTTTTGTTTCTATTGTGTAAGTCGTTTTAAATGTTATTACTACAGAACAAATAACTTACCGTGATCAAAGAAGTAATAGTAGACTTATAAAGACTTGATTTGCAGTGCCATCTGCTGGAAACAAATATTGACTTGTTTTCAGATTTTATACATAGAGTTTTGGGGGTTTTGGTTTTGTTTTGAGAGAGAGAGAGAGAGAGAGAGAGAGAGAGAGAGAGAGCTACAGATATCAGAGGTAAGGAAAGAATTAGGTCCTTGCCTTATTTGATTACAGATTATGACTTAAAACTTCTAGTTTTAAATAAGTTGAAATGTATTCCTATCAAATCATTCAACCTTCCAATAACATAGAGTACTGGCATGTTTCTTTGAAAAATTAAATCTCTTCTATTTTTTAAAATAGGTCATTACAACTAGCTTTTTAATGGAGCACTATGATTTTTTTTTCTTATACCTTTAAAAGTGGACTTTTACACTCATATGTGCCTCTGAAATAGATTCAGTTGATAAATTCTTGGAGGATTTCATTTTAAGTTCATACCTTGTAGGGAAGGGACTCAAGGATTTTTCAAGGTTTCCCAAACCAATTTCTGGAAGACGTAAATGCTTTAACAGTTAGATTTAGAAAGTGAATTAACCAATGATAAATAAAAGCAAACCTCTGCTTACATTTATTCATTCAGCCAATATTTATTGAGTACATATCACTATATGCTCTGTTCATGGATCTGAAAACACAGTGAACCAAATGAAGCTTTGCTCCATGGTGCTTATTGTCATCAAGGAGAGCTCAAAAATAAACACATGAAAATATCGTATGTCTTGTGGAGGTTGGTTAGAAGGAAAAGACCACAGCAGGGGAAGGTACAAAAAGTAACCCCAAGAAGGTCAAAGGGGGGTGACATTTTACGTGGGAGTGTCAAGGAAAACCTCTCAGATAAGGTGACATTTGAGCACAATCTTAAATGAGGGCAGTGGAGTACCCGAGGCTTAGAGAACAGTAAGTACAAAGGTCCTGAGGTTGTCTTGGCTCCATTTCAAAGGAAGAATAAGTTATGCAAAAGTTTGATGATAGTTAATAGCATAAGCGTGAGCTATTAATTTGTAATCTATACATTAAGCCAGGAGTCCTAGTGGTCCCAGATGGGAAGCTCTCTTCCTCACTATCTTCTCTTACCTTTATCCTTGCTCCATTACTCGATAGTTTCATATTCCTGAACATGTGAATAAAATATTTCAAAACAAGAATGTGGCTAGCAACCGATGTATATGATAGTAAAAGGCTTTAATTATATTCTTCTCATTGGAAACAAAGCCTTCATACATGACAGTGCACTATTACTTTTGTGAAACTCTGTCACTCTCTAAAAGTCTAACAAATATTAATGCCCAATTTGAAAAGCAGACAATGGTACTGACAAATCGCTTTAAATTGGCATAAGATGGGTAGTCACAGAATAATACCGCAGTTCAAAGTAGTGAAAAAAGGGTATAAGGAATGAAGAGACTTGGATTCAAATCCCAATGGTGTCCCTTAACGATTCTTTACAAGTCAATGAGTTTATCTGAGCCTCAGCTTTATCACCTGTGAAATGGACATCTTAACTTCTTAATCTCATAGGACTGAGAGAATTTAGGGAGATATAATATACCCGGTGACTGGTGGAAAGCTTCGAATGGGTGCCAAAAATAATATTTCCTTCAATCCTCTTTTTTTCTTTTTTGCTTAATAATAAACTATTTTCTTGCCCAAACCATGAGGCAAAGGAAACCATAGAAGCAGGCATATTGTAAAGCAATGCTATAATCCAAGTCATTGTGAGCTATTGTCTGTTTTATGCCGGCATTGCAGTAGGCACTATTTTTTTTCACATTTGTATTCTTATTTCAAACTGCTTTGAGCTCTTAGAAATAAAAAAGGTACAAAATTTTATGTATGGCTGGTATTTCTTGGGAGTCTTCTAGGTGTGCCTTTAGCTGCTAAAAAATAAAGGAAATATGTAAAACCAGGAAACCCTTCAAGACAGAAATATAGCCATCTTTTTCTCTTGACTCCAAGTAGCATAAATCAAGTTGAAAGAGCCATTATTCCCTAGTTTTAAAAAATACCAGTTTTTTTTGGTCTTCATTCCACTTGTCAACTAAAGAAAGCTTTTGACCAAATTTTAGTAGTGAAAAAATACATATTTGAAGATCAGAGCCTGAATCTGACACTTACCAGGACAATTTATACGCAGAAGAAACTCAGTGAGTGTTTGTGGAATTAGGTCTTGGCTTTGGCATTGAACTGAATGTAAACCGTGGGGTGAAGGGCCTCCCTTCCCCCGTCTTTAAAACGAATGTGATAGTGTCATGCCTACCCTTTTGGAAAGTTTGAAAGTCATTACGGGTCTTTCTGTTTTTTAGCTTCTTAGAGGAAAGGGGACAATAAGAATTTTGGTTTTTTTAAAAAGCAAAGGTCGTTTACACAGCTTCTGAGGGACTGACATGCTCTGCAAACCTACTGTTGGCTTTCTGTGGCTTTATTTACTCGGTGTTGTGTCATTCTGGAACAAGAGGTGACAGCCTGCTGGGGAAACGCCCCAGAAACGAGTTGTGGGTGCTTTTTATGAGAAAGCTCTTTTTCTAAACTGAATGTTAGTGACATAACAATTCGGGGATGCTGGAGCCTGCAGTGTGGCCTGTACTTTTTAAAGGCTATTCATAACCTGACTCTCAAACTAAAGAGACTAAGTGAGACTAAGCACCTTTAAATATGTCTCAGAGCCAGGCTGCTGAAGCACTTGGCCTGCTTCAAAGAGTGATGCAAATTTGAACTATTAATAATGTTGGTGTTCTTCCATCTTGACTCTCAGTCCTGGGCTCTTGGGAGAGGACTTGCTAGTGTCCTGGCTAACTCACCTCAACGCAGCCCTAATTGTGCAGCTTTTAAAAGCAAGGTGTCCACCTTGACTGGTGCTCTTAACAACAGCAAATAATCCAGAGGAACGGGCCTTCCTACCGACCAAAAACATAAAATGGATTTCTGTGTTTTCCCCAGAGGAGGCAATGAGAAGTAAACTTGCATTTACCTGTTTATGTTTTTTTCTGGTGTCATTCTTTAACTTGCACTGGACATTCAGTGTAATGGCCCTAGGCTAGGAATTGTAAAGGTAAAGGGTCATATGGAGTCATGGTGGGGAGAAGGAGGAGAGTTGAATTTTACAGTTTATCGTGGGAGAAGTACATAGGGTCATTTATTCACTTAGAAAAAAAAACGTATATTGTTCCACTACCAGCTTGGGGGGGGGTATAATCAGAGGACAAATGGCACCAGCATTGTTATCCCTACACCCCTAACTCCCCCCCCAACCTTTGTTGCAAAAGTGTGAGTGTATGGAGGTTGAGCATGGGAACTATGATGAGTAATTTTATGTGTTAACTTGGCTGGGTCATGGTGCCCAGATATTTGATCAAACATTATTCTGAATTTTTTGTGAATGTGTGTGTTCAATGAGATTAACATTTAAATTAGTGGATTTTGAGTAAAATTATCTTCCAGAATGTGGATGGGCCTCATCTAATCAGCTGAGGGCTTTAACAAAACGAAAGCTTGACCTCCCCCAAGCAAGGGGGAATTCTGCAAGGGAAAGCCTTTGGACTTGAACTGCAACTCTGCCCAGGGTCTCCAATCTGCCAGCCAGTAGATTAAGCACAAAATCTGCCAGTAGATTTTGGACTTACTTCCACAACTGTGTGAGCCAATTCCTTAACACACACACACACACACACACACACACACACACACACACACACACACACACACCCTGTTGATTCTGTCTCTCTGGAGAACCCTGACTAATACAGGTGGTTATAAGGGATGTCTTATAATGTCACTTTCCTCTAATTCTTTTGAGGCTATAAACACGGTCCACTGTTCCAATTTCTGTGCCCCTGCTTTGAGCTCAAACTACCCTATGCATTGGCCTCCTTTACCATAGAAGGTGCACCAGGAGCCAGGCAGGAATCAGGAGAAGCTGAAGTAACCCAGCTTCAGTGACATGGGACTGGCAGAGTTGTCACTGCCATGACATGGCCATCCCTTGACGCATCTGCTTCCAATTTCTGCTCTATTTATTCATATTATTTTATCATACCATATGGTTTTATTTTTCATCACTAAAAACAGATGTTTTTTTTAAAATCAATCATAATATACATAAACTGTCATGTCTCTGACAACTAGAGTTTAGTTACAATTTCTGACACTTTCATACTTTGCTTAATGCATTTTACTTTGGTTTCAGTAAACATGCAGCAGCGTCCTAGATGCTGCAGAATGCTTTGGCCCCACCTTCAAGAAATGTTGTGTATTTGACCACCTTCTCCCTCCCTCTCTGGTCCCATCACTGGGCTCACCTGCCTCCAGGTGAGCTCTTAAAGAGTAAGTCAAGTTGTACCATTCCCTGCCTGAGACTCTCCAGTGGTGTCCCACCTGAAGTCCTCACACAGCCCTAGCTGGTTTGGCTCAGTGGATAGAGCGTCGGCCTGCAGACTGAAGGGTCCCAGGTACGATTTCAGTCAAGGCCACATGCCTGGGTTGTGGGCTCGGTCCCCAGTGGGGGGTGTGCAAGAGGCAGCCGATCAATGATTCTCTCTCATCATTGATGTTTCCAGCTCTCTCTCCCTCTCCCTTCTTCTCTGAAATCAACAAAAATATATTTTAAAAATGAAAAAATAATAAAAAATAAATTCCTCACACAGTTTATTTACCTCCCACTCCCACTTCCCTCTCTGTTTTGCCCACTCAGTTCCCTTCCCTTGCTTTATGTGGGGCTCCAGCAGCTGTTCCTTTGACAGACTGCAAATACATCCCTTTCTGAGGGCCTTTGATGCTGGAGGTAAACAGTCCCTACCCCTTCCAGTTCTGGGGAAACCACAGGGATTCCATCTCTTTTGTGCCATATGAACCACAAAACACCTCTCTACCATGGAGGGAGAGCTGGGAGAAATGGATCATTTCTGTATTCATATTCAGTTTCTTTTAAATCTCAATCTTACATGCAAATCTTTTACCCAGAAATTGAACTTCTAAAGGTATATTCTAAGAAGATAATTACACAAATATATATGTACAAGGATGTTCATTACAAAACTGTTGAAAATATACTCTGTAGAGGGTTGATTAAATCAACATCTAAGGTAAAACATAACACAGACATTAAAAGTTATGTTGTAAAGACTTATATTTATGGGCACAGGAAATATTTTACAAGGATCTTATGTATCCTGATCTCATTTTTTGTTCCAAAAAAAATGTATGTATGCCTGAAGGAATCTGGAAACATGGATATCAAAATGTTAAGTTCATGGTGGCATTATGAGAAATTTTATTTTCTATTTTATAACTTTATATATCATATGATGTATATTTCAATATACATCTATTAATTTAAAAGATATTTGTTTTAATAGATAATACTTGCACATGGTATAAGATTTAAAGTACATAAGAATAAACAACAAAAATTAAGGCTCCCTCCCTTGCATGTTCCCTTCCAGATGGCAGTTACCATTTCCCCTGTTTTCCCCAATCTTCCTGAGAGTCTGTGCTTTGCTGTATATTGCTTTTACGTTCAGAAAAACAATAATGCTAGTTCTATTTGGAGAAAATAATTTCATGAAAATTAAAATTAAGTCTTTGGGAGTTAAGTGAAATGGAGGAACTGAAGCAGTAATAGAACTACTTGTATTTTGTTTGTTTTGCAATATTGAAATATTGAATGTTATTTCCCAACTCACTGATAAGTAATAGGCCTTCTTTGTTATATTATATTTATTTAAGTACATGTCTTTCTCCCCCATAAGACCGTACATTTTTTGAGGACAGAATTGGTGTCATGCAATTTTTATGTATTCCTACAGTGTCTACACACAATAAAATCAGTTAATTAAAATAATATTTAATTATAATATTTATAATTTACCAAGATTTTTATAAGTTATAAGGCTTTATTAATACTAGGGACTACCATGACTGCTAAATAATAATTTGTATACAGCAAGCAGGAAATATGTATTTAAGAGAAACATGAATGCAAATGGTCTGAAATAAGATTTAACAATTTGATCTTGAGGGGCAATGTTGGCAAATACATGTGTTGTACTTATGATGTGCCAAGTATACGTCTAAATATTTGACAGGCATCAACTCATTTAATCTTAACAGTCTTATAAAATTTCCCCTATTTTACAGATAAGGGAAACAAGGCCTAGAAAGAATAAGTAACTCACCCAAGCTTGCCATATGGGCTTGGGGTGGGGTTGGGGAGTCACTTATGTGAGTAAGCCAGTTCTTTACAACTAAGCCTCTTAAAGTATTTTATAGCAGATAACTAGAAATAAACCCAGTGCTTTAATAAGGCACTTAAAGGTTGTTGCTTGCTGTTATGCTTAAGGATAAACATCTCAATTTCAATGACGGAGCCGAGAACTCTGCATCTCAGCCTCTTGCTCTGGCATCTGCACCACACTTCCTCACCTGAAAACTGTCTAAGAGTTGCCTCATTTGCAGGTGATGACCACAGTCCAGGAAAATGAAGGGAAGCATAGTGAATATTTGTCATTTAATGGGGTGTTAATTGAGTATTCAAAGGACATTAAAAGGTATTAAAGGAGAGGTGACTGGAGAATGAGGTCATGGTATCAATGGACCTCAAAGGGTCTGTGGTCTTAAACTTAGGGGAGTGAATTTAGTCTTTCCCAGCCTGTAGTTTTTTTATTAAAACTTGACTACATCCAGCATCTGAGACAGACTTCAAAGAGACACTATAAATAATTAGAAGTAAAACCTATGCTGGACCTTTTTTAGGGTACTGAGAGAAGGCAAGAAAACAAGTATCCAAAACTTGACAGGCAATCCAAGCAATGTAACAACGAAAACGTGAATTCTTGAGGTACCTAAAGAATATCTTACAGAGATTAAAGAAAACTTAAATTTATCATCCTTACCCAAAACATTGTTCTTGGACCAGCATCACTTTGGATGTGGGTAGAAGCATAGACTCTCAGGCCCATCCCCAGAAACCTCCTGAATTCAAATCTTAATTTTAACAAGACCTTCCGATGGTTCAAATAGTCTAAGGTTTAAGAAACACTGATCTAGTTTCACTCCATTATTTTATAGATGAAAAAACTGTTTGCTATGAAGGAGCCTAACTCACATGGTTGATTCTTGATAGAGACAAGAATAAAATCCAAATGGGAAAATATAAAGGGACTACTACAAAAATTGTTCTATACATTGAGTTGCAAACTGACCACTACATGTATTAATCATTTCTGAGGTTATAAGTCAAAGTTATAGGTGATCCTGAGATGGGAAATAAATTCAGTTTTTATGTAACCAGTTGGACTCCATAATCATTATACCCCGTAGCCACCCTTTTCTGTACAAATTCTCAATATGTCTTTGGCAAAATGTATTTCCTTAGTGAGGGTGATTTTCCTAACGTCAGTTTTTATTCCCCCAATTCTCAGGTGCATCTGCAAAAAAAATTTTTTAAGAATGTCTCCTCCATGATATGATAATTACTGCCATATTAAAATATAATTTTCTAAAAATGTAAATGTTAAATGCAACCTCTTAGCTATATACTATGATTATCCATCATTTCAATTTCTCAATTGATTTTCAAATAGTATCAAATCAGCTAGGTATTTTTTAGATTTTTTTTTCTCTTTTCCTTTTGGAGGAAAGGAGCATTTATTTTTTCATCAATGGGAGAGATAAAGCAAAGATCAATCATTTAAAGATGCTTGATCTCAATTCTAACTTCTTGGGAGGGGTTAATGATTAATGTTTAGAAGCAGATGGAAAATTGAAATAGCTCCTGAATGCTTAGAGATAGTAACAGAATACAATAGTTGGTCTGAAAGAATGTGACATGTTACTATTTAACATGCCTAAATAAAATATTGTGGTTCACATCTTAGGTCATACCAAAAACACCATAGACTGGGTGGCTTAAACATTTAATTCTCACAGTTCTGGTCACTGGAAGTCTAAGATAAAGGTGCCAGAAGATCCAGTGTCTGATGAGAACTCACTCTGTGGCATGTGGACAATCTCTTTCTCCTGGTGTCCTCACAGGGAGAGCAGCGTGAGAGTGAACTAATCCCATTTTTAGGGGCTCCATCCTCATGACCTAATCACTTCCCAAAGGCCCCAACTCTGTTCCGAATGTTATCACTTTGGAAGGTAGGATTTCAACATGTGAATTTGGGAGGACACAAACACTCAATTCATAACAACATTCAACTCTAGTAGCCTGGATTCATATCCAGATTCTATAAGAGAATCTTGTTGGATTTGTCCATATCACATAGTAGCAGTATCCATTTCTTTCATCTCTTTTTTCAACACATTTTCTCTGTGCAAAAAATTCAACTGGCCGGGGAGGTTGAGGGTTAATGGGAAATGAGGACACATTTGTAATACCTTAACCAATAAAGAAATTTTTTTTAAAAATTCAACTGGGGTGTTTTAAGCTCTTACTATGTATCCAGCACTGCGGTGGGCACTTCCACATACATTATCACACTGACTCTTTAGGCTGAGCTTTCCTCTTAAATTGTCATGACTTTCAACTTTATAAAATCATGATCCTCATCTGGGATTTATTCCAGAGAAACTCTTTTCTTCTCATTCAAGTGACTTATGATTTGAGAATTCCTAATATCCTATGGTGAAAAAAATGATCAGTGCTACTGGAAAATAATGCAAGACCTGAGGTACTTCTAGGACCCATGAGCCAGTCTCCCTGGTGGCTCACTATGCAATTCCCTATGCAGAGGATGGTGGTCATCATGGAGAAAACTACCATCAGAGCTGGAATTATCATCCATGAGCGAAACTCTCAAGGTCTTCTTCAGAGCTAACCTTGGGCTTCAATTGTTTTACCCTTGACAAAATGAAACAGTTTATTTCCCAATACTTTGTGAACATTTTTAAAAAATATTTTTTCATTGATTTCAGAGAGGAATGGAGAGGGAGAGAGAAATAGAAACATCAATGATGAGAGAGAATCATTGATCGGCTGCCTCCTGCATGCCCCCCACTGGGGATCGAGCCTGCAACCCAGGCACATGCCCTTGACCGGAATCAAACCCTGGACCCTTCAGTCCACAGGCTGATGCTCTATCCACTGAGCCAATCCACTGAGCCAAACCAGCCAGGGCCTTTGTGAACATTTGATACTTTCTGTGAAAAATGGAATGTGTATTAATAAAAATGCCAAGCTTTATTTGCAAGTGAGAACTCTCAAGCACAAAGTAAACTTCTATTCAAAATGAAGTTATGTAGACAACCATATATATGCAATATTTCTCTTACCTGTCTACAGCCCTGTACCCCTGTTCCCCCAAACCAAAGGCAAGAAGTGAGAGAGGAAGGGAGAGATGTATTTCTCAATTACCTGGCTCTTCAGGTATATAAGGAAGGAGGGAAAGGGTTATCTGAATCAATAATGAAGCATCAATAGTAGTATATAGAAGAAGCATTAGAGGCTCAAAAAAAACAGGAGTCATGAAAAGGTTTGGGGGGATTAATAGAAGCCTTCCCTTTAGGTTTCAACTGAACTGATCACATTTCATTCAATCTTTTAGGTCATATTTGATTTAGAGTTTTTATAACATGAATCTTAGTCATTGTGCCAATGACATGGTACCTAATTCCCCAAAGGCTTCATCAATCTCCCTTTTAATGTATCTTTCATCAGTGTATTATAGTCTGTCTGATGATATATGTCTTTCTGAAGAAAATTATATGCCTCTGGTATTTTTTTAGTCTTCAATAACTTCCACAGTGTTTGAAATCTACGGTCTTTGCTCTTTTATTTAATAAGGCATAAGATTTTCCTTCATGAAAAGTTCTTTCATGGAGAGATCTTAAAGTTCTTTGCAAATATTGATTAATTCTCTCACCAGCAAATGACTCTTCCTACTTGGCATCTTTGGGAAACTGAGGCAGAAAGTGAAGTAACATACTAGAAGTCACGTAAAAACTTGCCACTGAAGCTTAAATTTCTGTCCAGCAGATAAAGACTCAGTGTTCTCTTCAGAAAGAAATTTTGTTTCAAACTTGAGATAAAAAACAACGTTCAGAAAACCAAATCATAAATTAGAAGCGGCCTGCGTAATTTCACCTCACTGACATACAAATCTGAAGAACAACTTACTCTTAATTAAGATTTAGCCACTAAGACTGACTTAGAGTGAAACTCATATTACAAGATTTTATTACCACACGCATGTACACACACAGCAGGACTTTTAGTATCCTACCATGAAGTGTTATTTGAAATCATTAAAACTAAACTGCACCTGTCAAAATAAATCAACCAATATATTTAGTGACTCAGAATCCATGACTCTTTATCTTTCCCATACACTCATTAATTCTTCATATTCTTCCCCATCGTTAGTGTTCAATTTCTAGGTATTCCTGTCTTATAAAAACAGCGTATTAAAATGAAATTGGGTACTTAATGCATGATTCTGTCTGTGGATTCACCTGGGTTCAGCTTTGTCACACCGTATGCGCTTACAGTGCTGCTATATGGTTTTTCCTCCTATAAATGTTTTTACAGCTTTACGTTGTAAAAGCCAATCCAGCTGACAAATCTTGGCTGTCGCCTTTATGTATGTCTTTTTGATTTAACATGCTTCTGATTAACAATGGAGCTTCCTGATGCTGTCAAAATAGTAAGGTACAAATGCCTTTCCAGAAATGACTGTTTTTAAACGAGGGATTAAGTAAACAAGCCATTCCTGCTGGTAAAATAATGGATTATGTTGCTGACTATTTAATATTATGTTTAGCCAGAACTCCCCAGGGACACTTTATTACATTAGCATAAACAAAGAGAGAACTGAAGAACCGGAGGCGGCGCTCCTCCATGGGGGAAGCAAATGAAGAGGCCACCAGCGCTTGCGTCCTAAAAGAGAACAAACGCTTTCCTTGTTGAAGTAACCACTGTGTTCATGTTTGCATGAAAACATACACACGGACTTGAATGTTCCAAGCGTATCCAGGTCGATTTTAAAAAGGACCTAAATGTTTTATAAACCACCCTTAACAGTTCTATAATAAAGCATGTAACGAATAAAAGGATTCGGTTAATAAAGTTGGACATGTTGTATTTAGCAGGTAAGACTCTAGGTGGTTTTAGTCTTTATTTTGCTTCCTAACAGTCCAGTTTTATTTCCACATTCTGGTTATGCTCAGGAAAATCTATTAACCTATTTTCCTTCAGTAGGAGTGTCAGAAAGAGAAATTGATCCACTCTCCAAGGCTCCCTTGCTGACTTAGGTATAAAATATATTATTAAAAGATACTGGGCTAGCCACTACATGGTATTCCACTTATATCTGCATGATCTGAGATGGCTTTGTGATTTTTCTAGCATGTGTTTTCATTTTGGGATTAGGAAACATTTGTTTTTCCTGCTATGTTGGATTTTGAAAGAAGGAAATAAGAAAGCAAACACGTGTTTAAAATCTACCATGTCTTCCTTTTCTGTTTGTGAAAGCTAGAAGTTTTCACAAGCATTCCTTTCCTTCATTCTCCTCCGAATCATGTGAGGTAGTTATTGTCCAGATTTGTGCAGTGGAAGAAACCAAGACTGAGTGAATTTTAGTAACTCATTCAAGGCCACACAGCTAGTAAAAGGCATTGCCAGGTGAACTTGAATTTTCTTGATGGCAAAGCCCTGGGTATTTCCAACCTTCCATGCCCACATACTTCCTTCCTTGGCACCTGGGTAGGAAGGAGGTGGGAGAGAAGGCTAATGATGGCATGCCCAGCAAAGGCTGGAGCCAACTGCTGAGCAATCCCCCCACCTCCCCTCATACCATTCCTTCCACAGTCTGTTCAGATCGTTATCTAATATTTATTAGCAGCACTACAACCACCCTGATTCCTCCCATTTTCAAGGGAATAGCTGGCTGAATGAAAGTGTCAGGAGAACTCTCTCAATTAAGGGTCTAAATTGATTGACTTCAAATAGAAATGTGGGTTTAAGGGTTGGAATATTGATAATAGTGAATAAAAAGCTTGATACTAAATATTTATCTTTTTAGATATTCTTAATGTACCTTTTAATTTAAACATAAGACATTTCCCCCCTATTCTTTATTGCTAGTATATTTTGGTCCATTATATATTTGCCAATATAAGCATTTTCTCCCTTAAACTGCTTATAAGGTACTATTCTTCTCACCTGCCATAGCACCAAGTATATAGGAAGAGTTGATGAGATGGAGACCCTGGGTCAGAATTATCATGGAGGATTCAACCATTATATCTTATTTTCTGTGTTCTGTGGGATATAGTTTTAACAGCATAAATTTGGGAATCAGAAAGACTTGTATTTGTATGTCAATTAAGTCATTAGTCAAATACATAAATTCAAAATTCAGATTCTGGCTCCAAGACTGGCTATGTTGCCTTGAGCTTCAAAAAAAACAAACAACAAAAAACAAACAAACAAAAACACTCCTCATCTTTAAAACAGGGAGAGTATTTCCTATCCTACTGAGTTGTGGAGGTGTCTTCCAGACCATGATTTCAAGGCTAAGAAAGAGTAGGCACAGTGGGACCTGCAGGACAGCTAGGTTGAAATGGAGTGTAGGGGATGGGGAGGGAGGCAGATAAATCAGGAATAGAACTTTGGATGAGGGAAGTGTGGGGTAGATGATCTGAGAAGAGCAAAGTTCGTAGCTGGGAAGACAACAGCGATATGTCAAATTCACGTGGGCAAGGTATGCTCCAAAAGATGAGCTTAAGGTAGAGAAACAAGGATAGAATAGGGTATGATGTCGCTGGGACCCGTGCAATGGTCTAAAGGGATGCCAGCAGACCAGTTGGGAGAATTAAACGAGTTAATGTGAAGGAACCCAGCCTGGAGCTTTATAGTAGACTCCCCATTCTTTCTTCCCCATTGTCTTCCCTTCCCACTTGCTATGAAATAGAGATCAACTGCTCCTAAAGCTGCTAAAAATCCATCTGACCCAACTACAATGCTTTCAAACAATGAGTCAGTGATCATTCTAAAGAGGATGTTCTAAATCCTAATGCCGCCAGATGTCCTTTCTATTTGAAATGACTTGATGTTCATTTGTGCACATTTTAAAGTTTTTAAAAGAGATTTCACTTGTAATGATTTATTCAAGGATAGAAATCAAAGTTCAGTTACTTTTTTAACTCAGGAAACTTATCATTCAAGAAGATGGATGTTTAAATGATTTTAAATCCAGACCACATTTTCTGAAGCTCAGCTTATATCATGAAAAAAACAGAATTAAGTTGTACAATTGAAGTTAACCCGAACAGTATTTTTTGCCCTATTTTTAACTTACATGCAATCATTTCTATCAACATTATACTACAGGCCTTCTGCCAATTAATCCATCCCTTCCTTCCTCGAGTACTATAAATTACCCAAGACCTGAGACTATTTTTCTGAGAAGTTGGCACCAAGTTTCTTTAATATAATTGCCAATAAATAGCGCTCATGTGAATGAGCCTCTTCTGTTGTTGCAGGCAAGGGGACAGCCATGGAATAGCTCTGCTGCCTGACTGGGAAGGGCTCAGGGACGCCTTTAGGCTGCCACAAGAGAAGCTTGAGACGGGAAAGGTGGGAAATGACCAGATGTTTATGGCCGAACTCTATTCCTCCCAAACTCAACACACACCTCTGATGCATTGGAGATGGACAGCCCTGGGTTCCAAGGCCAGTTTTGAAACATATCAGCAACTTGCTTTATTAAGCTAGTTTTTCCATCGTTAACAGGGGGGTAATAATGATAAGTGTCCAGAATTTTGTAAGGATTAATTAAGATAGGACATAAAAGCGCCCATCACATAATAGTTACCTAATAACTAGTGAGTGCAGACATAATAGCTAATATTTATGAAGCATTTAATATACTCCAGGCACGGCAATAAGTATTTTATGGACACTATCCTTTCTGTTCCTCTTAACAACCTTAAGAACTAAGTATCACTATACTCATTTTACTGACATGGAGACGGAAGTGTAGAGCTTATGGAACTTATTCAGGGTCCCACAGGTGGTAAGTGGTAAATGGAGGATGCAAATTCCAGTTTTGTATAAGCGCATTGAAGTTAAATGTATCAAAAGTAAGCCCATGGGAACCATTAGAGCTTCACAGAGAAAGCTGCCATAGGATTATTATGAATAAAAGAGTAAACATTTTTAGATATGAACAAAGTGACAATAACGTGAATTATAAAAGCCAGTGGGATTTATCAGAATCTATCTTTCTGAAATACATCAATTCCAATTTTAGTAAGGTCTATCCAAGTAAGGTCTATCCAAAACAAGGTGTGGCAGTTAGAGTGGAATCAATGAAGATAAAGGCAGAAGTGGCTTGGAGAGAAGGTGTAATGCATGGCATAAGTGCCAGGACATAGTTGGGGCTGCAGTTTTTATTTGGATTATTAACAGATGACTATCACTCAAAAACTCTTATTACTTGCATGTAACACTTGAATTAAATCTCTGACTAGACTAGATTTTGAGTGGTTGTTGTCAGGTTGTTTCTAGAGAAATTATACTTAATTGTAAGAATAATGTGGTGGGTGTTTTGTGTGTATTTTCTAAAGAAAAATAGCCTAAGCCAGCGGTTCTCAACCTGTGGGTCATGACCCCTTTGGCGGTCGAACGACCCTTTCACAGGGGTCGCCTAAGACCATCCTGCATATCAGATATTTACATTGTGATTCATAACAGTAGCAGCATTACAGTTATGAAGTAGCAACGAAAATAATTTTATGGTTGGGTCACAATATGAGGAACTGTATTTAAAGGGCCAGAAGGTTGAGAACCACTGGGCCCTAAGCTAACCAAATGAGGTCTGTGACTATTGCAGGTCAAGAAGGAGACATCATATCAAATAGAAGAGGGAGAGCTTCCTGTGAAAAATGTGAAGTTTAATGAGATGAAAGTGGAATAACTGTGATGCAACGCAGCCCGGACTAAGGGATTGGGAAAGAGCGTTTCCCTTGTCTGGGTCTTTGAAGGTGTTAAGTAGTATTATCATTAATTGTGTTCCTATAATGTACTGGCTACGGGGATCTAATGTCCACTCTAAGCACTATCTCAAGCTAGAGCAATTGAAAGATAATAAGAGGAAAATGAGTAATGAATCCTTTTTATTGTGCTTGTGCGCTGTAAATGGCCTCCATTGAACAGTCTGTGTTTAGACCGGTAATAAAATGAGTGATGAAGGCAGACATTTAACATGAGAATTGGTTCCAGTGAGGAACATATTTTCTATTTTTTTAAAGAAATTCACAAATAATTTAGGTTATGGAGAAATTCCTCGCTTGGAAACTTTCTACAATTTCTGTGCAGGTTTTTATCAGCCTTGGCAAGGTGTGTGAGGCTTTTTTGTTTTTACTTTTTGTGGCTTGAAACATTGGCAAGGACTCTAACAGTAGCTGAGGACACAGGACTTTATTTGTCGATTTGTCAGTATGTAGACCTTTCTGTCTCCAATGGGCAAACACAGGAACAGAGGAAGAATGACCTTAATAAAATATGTGGCACTTCTTTGGTTTCATGGACTCTGCTAATGTGCAGATCTGTTATTCAAATATTCACACTGTAGCCTTACCTCGACCCTGAAATCATTAATCCAAAATTTATCAGCTCTTCCTTCTCATTTGCACTCCCCCCCCCCCAAAAAAAAGATAAATCTGATTCACTATAGTTTTACCCACCACAGTGGAAGCTCATTTTTTGAGAACTTAAGTGCCTGACACCTTGAACACAAACCTTACAGCAGCCCAGCAAGGTGGGTATTTTTACTCTCATTTTGGGAATCAGAACGTTAAGGCCCAGCCCTAGCCGGTTTGGCTCAGTAGATAGAGCATCGAGCTGTTGGTCAAAGGGTTCCAGGTTCGATTCTGGTCAAACCTGGTGCATGTAAGAAGCAACCAATCGATGTGTTTCTCTCACATCAATATTTCTCTCTGTCTTTCCTTCTCTTTCACTCTCTCTAAAAATCAATGAAAAAATATCCTTGGGTGAGGATTTTAAAAAAAAGAAAATTAAGGCCCAGTGAGGCCCAATGACATATCCACTGATAAGTAACAGAGCCTGGAATTCCAGGCCGACTTGGATAGACTAGGAGGCCCCGTTCTTCCATGCACTGCACTTCCCTCAGAGCGGCCTGCTGCCCACGTTAGGATAGGCACCTAAATAGAAACACTCATGAGGACAGTAACTAATCGCCTCTAGGCCTCTGAGCTGTGTTGCTATCTAAGCAACAGCTGGGAGTGGAGATGCCTGTACTTACATATGTACCCAGTCTATGGTCTTGTTGTTTTCAGTTGTGCAAATCTTTGCTCCATTCTCTAAAGTTCCCCAGCAATTGTAGAGGAAACTGGGATTAGGAAGATAGGGAAGAATTAGTAAAATAAAATTAGGATAGAGACTGGGAAAAGGAAATTGTAGGGTCCCTCTATCCACGCACCTCTTCCCTCACCACCACCACTGTTTTGGGCATCTGAGCATGTTAGTGTGGTAGAGTCCAAAGGATCCTAAAGTCATTCAAACATCTCCTACAAACTGAGTGTGGGTTCCTTGTATTCTGAAAATGGCACTCTATCCAGGAATCCGTGTAACAGGTAAAATACTCCATAGACTGGAAATCCTATCTAATAAAGAGGGAATATGCTAATTGACCCTCACACTGCACAAAGATGGCAGCACCCGAAGCTAATAAGGAGGGAATATGCTAATTGACTGCCACGCCCTCAAAGATGGTGGTGCCCACAGCCACAAGATGGCCAGCAGGGGAGGGCAGTTGGGGGTGACCAGGCCTGCAGGAGAGGGTAGTTAGGGGCAACCAGGTCGGCAGGGGAGGGCAGTTAGGGGTGACCAGGCTGGCAGGGGAAGGTAGTGGGGGGTGATCAGGCCAGCAGAGGAGCAGTTAGGCATCAATCAGACTGGCAGGGGAGTGGTTAGGGGGTGATCAGGCTGGCAGGCAGAAGTGGTTAGGGGCAATCAGGTAGGCAGGCAGGTGAGCAGTTGGGAGCCAGCAGTCCCAGATTGTGAGAGGGATGTCCGAGGGGTCCCAAATTGGAGAGGGTGCAAGCTGGGCTGAGGGACACCCCTCCCCAGTGCACAAATTTCATGCACCGGGCCTCTAGTGAAATATAACAGCATCTGTGGACCATCAAACTGTTGTATACAAACAGCAAACCTGCAGGGAGATTTATCAAGGATTATAGTGGAACTTTAAGAAACAGCAGCATGAAAACAGAGTGCTTGATCTGGCCCCTGGCTAACAGTCAAAAGGAAAGCCTAGGGGATTAAAAATGGCAGCAGAGTAGGAGGATGCTCCACGGACACACTCCCAGGAGCAAGCTGGATTTACAACTGAAATACAGAAAGGTTTCCTGAATAATCAATGGAAAACTCACAGGAGAGAACCCTGATACACAAGGACCAAAGGTGAAAACTGCATAGAGACTGGTAGGAGGGGCAGAGGCGCAAAAAGGCTGGCTGGGCACCTACAGATGGCAACTGAAGTCCCAGAGAGATATCTCAGCCGTGGGGGGTGCCACTGAGAACTCTGGGATCTAATCCCGAAGCTGGGCTCCCCACCAGAGAGCACCCAACTGGGGAGGGCTCCCACATAACATCTAGCTGTGAAAAGCAGTGGGTGCTGTCTGCCAGGGAATGGCAGCTGAAAGTTCAGGCACCTTCTTAAAGGGCCAATGCACAAAAAATTCCCTATGGAGCCACCCACCTGTGCTCTGGCAGAGGGAGGGTGAAGTGGACTGGAGCTGGGAGAGCAGAACACAGGACTGGGGTCTCAGGGATAGAGCTCAGAAGGCAGACACCCCAAGTTTCCTGGGCTGAGTCATTCCCTCACGCAGCGGAGGATGTCTTTCCCACATAGACATCTGCCTTGCCTGGGGGAAGACAGTGGACACACCCTATTGGAAAACACCTTGCCCTGAGGCCACTTAAGAGATTAAAAGTAACAATTAGCTCCCAGGCAGAAGCAACTGCCCCACCCTGTTGGAAAAACTCTTGCCACACCTGAGGACAATTGCCTGGGGGCAATTCAAGTCATAATCCTATTAGACTGTAGACCAGTGGTTCTCAACCTTGGCTGCACATTAGAATCACCTGGGAATCTTTTTAAAACCCTGATTTCTGGGTCTCATCCTCCAGAAATTCTGTTTCTTTGTTATGGGGTGGGGCCACAACATTAGTAACAAGAAACAGAATTTCTGGAGATGAGGCCCAGAAATCAGGATTTAAAAGATTCCCAGTGAGAATTCTCCAGAAGAAGAGGTAAATAAAGCAGAGATAAGAAATTTTTCTGAAACAGAATTCAGAGTGATGATGTTAAAAATGCTCAACATGCCGAAACCGGTTTGGCTCAGTGGATAGAGCGTCGGCCTGCGGACTGAAAGGTCCCAGGTTCGATTCCGGTCAAGGGCATGTACCTGGGTTGCGGGCACATCCCCAGTGGGAGATGTGCAGGAGGCAGCTGATCGATGTTTCTCTCCCATCGATGTTTCTAACTATCTATCTCTCTCTCTTCCTCTCTGTAAAAAATCAATAAAATATATTAAAAAAAAAAATGCTCAACAGTATGAAAAAATATATAGTAACTATGAAAAAAGAACAGTCTGAAATAAAGAATGACAACACAAATAAAGACACATTGGAAGGAATACACAGCAGATTAGAGAAAGCTAAGGATCAAATCAGTGAATTAGAAGACAGAATTGAATATATCACTCAATTGGAGAACCAAAAAGAAAAAAAAAGTGAAAAACAGGAGGACAGCTTACGGGAGCTGTGGGACGATGCGAAATGTAACAATATTAGAATGCCAGAAGAGGCAGAAAGGGAGAAAGGAATAGAGAAGGTGTTTGAAAAAATAATGGTAGAAAACTTCCCTAACCTGGTAAAGAAAAAAGTCACACAAGTTCAGGAGGCACAGAGAACTCCAAACAAGAAGAACCCAAACAGACCCATGCCCAGACACATCATAATGCCAAAAATTAAAGACAAAGAGAGAATCTTGAAGGCAGCAAGAGAAAAGAAAACTGTTACCTACAAAGGAGTTCCCATAAGGCTGACACCTGATTTCTCATCAGAAACTCTACAGGCCAGAAGGGAATGGCAAGAAATACTCAATGTAATGGAAAGCAAGGATCTGAGACCAAGATTACTATATCCAGCAAGGCTATCATTCAAAATAGACGGTCAAATAAAGAGCTTCCCAGACAAAAATAGGCTAAAGGAGTTCATCACCACCAAGCCAGCATTACAAGAAATGCTAAAGGGATTGCTGAGAAGAAGAAACAGAGAAACCTAGCCATATAGAATTAAAATGTCTATATATAAGTACCTCTCAATAATAACCCTAAAGGTAGGTGGATTAAATGCTCCAATCAAAAGGTATAGAGTAGCTGAATGGATACAAAAACATGACCCAACTTTGTGCTGTCTACAAGAGACCCACCTCAAAACAAAGACACACGTGGGATGAAAGTGAAGGGATGGGAAAAAAATACTCATATCTGACAAAATAGACTTTAAAAGCATCATGCTAAGTGAAATAACCCAGTTGGAGAAAGATAAATATCATATGATCTCACTCATTTGTGGAATATAATGAACAACATGAACTGGTGAACAAAAATAGAGCCAGAGGGAAAAATATATATATTAGAATATAATAGAAATAATCCTGTTAATTCCAGATTTTTAATATTTCCTACAACTTTTGTAATATTATACTATGTTAGTACAGTTTTGGTAATATTGGTAATATTATTATACTTAAAATCCTTTCATTCTTGAAATATTAATGTTATTGCATGTAATATTATTATATGTAAGATCATTTTTCTTGAATAATTGGTGTTTATTGCATGTAACATCATATTTAAAATCATTTTTCTTGAGATATTAATGTTTATTGCATGTAACATTATATTTAAGATCGTTTTTCTTGAAATATTAAGGTTTATTGCATGTAACAGTATTATATTTAAAATCGTTTTTCTTGAAATAAAATTTAAAAAAACTGTAAAAAAAAAAAAAGGAAAGCCTAGGGACACTTTTTCTAATCTCATTGGTACTAAGCATTGTGGGCGCCACACATCTGGGTTCCCCCACATTAGAGCTGGTTGAATCTGTGCCTGGCTTCAAGTGCATTTTGTGATTGTGTTACCATCCAGCTCTGCTCCCCAGTCTCCACGCCCAGGGAGCGGCAGGCGCTCCGTTTACTCAGATTCTATAAAAGAAACATATGTTTGGTTTTCCACGCATGTGTTTTGCTTTCTTATGGGATGTGAAGCTTTCCTTGAACTAGTCGGTTTGCAGCTCCAGGCCGCAGCTGGACTTAGGAGGTGACGGAGGAGAGGCTGTGGGGAGCAGGAAGGTAACAGCTGAAGGTATCGAGTGATGGGGAGCCCAGCCTAAGATCAGAACTTGTCCTGGGAAATTCAACAAGTCAAAATAATGAGGATCAGACCGGAGAGGAGTTCAGTGCCTCCACACACAGTGTTGAGGAAATATTCGGGGCCTAACTGCTCTTACAGTAAAGCATAAATCATGCCCTGCAGACAGCCGACTCGGCTGCGCGGCCTTCCACACGCTGTGCGTGTTCCACGGCTACACAGTTCATCATTTATTTTCCCTCCATAGCCCGAGGGAGAATTCAGTATTAAAACACCCTGTTCAACAAACAAGTCAGATGATTTCTAAGTAAGATAAATGAAGGCCCAGGCATACCGGCGGGTTGGACAAACTATTTGCAAACTCAACAATCCATAGACTTATTCCTCCACAGGCTTGGGAGCCTTCAGCTGGCCCTACTCCACGGTGGCAGAAAGAAGTGGGAAGGAATTCAAGACCACAATTGGAGACCTCTCCAATCCAGAAAGAGGATATTAAAAAAAAAAAAGTTTATAAGTGATTACACAGTTATGTAACCTAGAATGTAAAATTGTATTGTTTTTTTCTTCCTCTTCAAATGTTTATATTCATAACTTGCATTGCATCTCTCTTTTTACACTTTTTGGAGTCCTACTTTCCTTGTGTTTCCTTGTTCTGTTCCTCAATAAACATTTCATAGCATTGGAGTAGGTTATGGGGATTCCAGCATCATCACAGTAGCCAGCAACTCAATGTCACTTTCTAAGTAAGCAGAAGCCACCGTTTAGGATGAAAGAAAGATAAACTTAATTAGAATTTTCTTTCTACACACCATTAGATTGTCTCCAATGCCCCATTTTGGGAAATCATTGATCTAATGAAGAGGGAAAATGACTTAATAAAAACATTAGTGATGAATGGAGTGGCTTTTTCAATGGTACTTATTGCAAGTAAATAAAGAACAAAACAAACAAACCAGAACTGCTCCCTAAGAAACCAGCCACAGCATTTCTATCCTAAAATATATTTAACCCTGCAATGTTGCTACAAGTTCATGTTCTCTGGCAGAGGAAACTGCCTTGGTTTGCACAGGTTTTGTCCTCAGTGTCGTCTCTCTAGAACAGTGGTTCTCAACCTTCCTAATGCCACAACCCTTTAATACAGTTAGTTCCTCATGTTGTGGTGACCCCCAATTTCATTGTTACAAATTGAACATAATGAAAGCATAGTGATTAATCACAAAAACAATATGTAATTATATATGTGTTTTCCGATGGTCTTAGGCGACCCCTGTGAAAGGGTCGTTCGACCCCCAAGGGGGTCGCGACCCACAGGTTGAGAACCTCTGCTCTAGAAGGAGGTTGGGGACATAGGCTCAGCCCCGCACCAGCCACCCGTGGCTTTGCACCGCCTGTTTCTAAGGAGATTCTGCCTGTGCTTAAAGGCAGATGCCATCCTCCCTTTTCCCCGATTTGTCTCTGCTTAATTGGACTGTCATTGGCTTTGTTCCAGCAAAGTCCTGTTTCAGCTACTGATAAATCATAGTCTTTCGTTTTCTAGTTTTTAGAGCTAAACGAACCCCTGGAATGAACCACTGTTCATCTTAACTGTGTCCCCAGCGCAGAGGCCAGTGCAGCAGGCAAGTGGATCGATGTGGTTTCACAGCAAATCGGCAGAGTCCAGCAGTTATTTGCTGGAACAGCAGAAACCCAGGTATGGAATGGCTTTCCCCTGAATCACTTGAGAACCTTGTTTGAAGGTTTAAGAAAAAGAACTTGGGCTTTATTCTAGCTTCTTGTTAAAGTTCAGGTTCTAAACGATGGCCCGAGTGAACTCATTGGATAAATACTCCTTCTGAGAGAAAACTTCTTTGTATCCATAGTTAACATGGGAAACCAGAAACGTGTTTAATACATGTCTCGGAGCTCAAATACCCCAGAAATCAAAGTGAGAAAAGTTTAGAGAGGTAAGCTTTCCACGGATAATCAAAACCCAGACTCAGATTTACAGGAGCAAAGTCTACAGAATGGGTTGGGTCTCTCAGGGAAAATGAATTAGCATGAGGTTTGTTACACAAAAATATAAATTTTAGAAGGCATGAATGTGGAATGTGCTGCTCACACTTTATTTTGGATTGTCCTTTTTTTAAAATTACCTCATTTTAAATGGCTAAACAGTCTTAGCCATCAGCCAACGTTTCACAAAGGAAGCCCAGATAGGAAAATGACTCGTGTAAGGTTAGAAACTAGCTAGGAGGAAAGCAAAGGCAGCACAACCCTGGCTCTGGATTCTTGGACCAATGTTCCTTGCTTTCCAAAATGCTGTTATAGTTGATACAAGAGACCCTTTTTTCTACTGGAATGATAGCTCAGCCCAACCAACCCAAGAACAAAAATTCACTTACGTTTTTCAAAGTTTTTATAGCTAGTAGCTCTCACTTCAGGTCAGCAAAAGTCATATATGGATAACTGAAGAAGGTTTGCTAAATTTATCAGGATTTTAAGGTTATCAGCAGATTCTGCAAACTTACATATCTCACACATACTGTTAGTAAGTTCATAGTTTCATTTGCTCATCCATTTACACATTGCCTCTCCTATGTGAAAGGCCCTGTAATGGACTCGAAGAATAGTCCAAAGAGAATATGACATGGTCTGTGATACAACACCAACATACGTTAATCAGTAATAACCATGGCTAAGTGCCCTATTTCATAGCACAAGGATAACTTCTTTTATTCATAAAAGATAACATGGTCCTGATTTTAAGAGATTCACATAGTAATATGATTTAAAATAAACACCATCTCCCCACCCCGTCACCTGAGACTCCTACTTCCACTGAGCAATTCCTTATGCAACTTCTGCACATTGCTCTGTAAACACACATCCATTGGTCTCTTTATTTACAAATAGGGACGTAATTTACATTTTTCTGTATCTTGATTTTTACACCTGGCAATATACCTTGGTAATCTTTCTATATAAGCACACAGCTCTATTAATTTCCTTCTAGCTATGGAGTATTTCATTGAAATGACACACTGTAAATTTTTAACCAGCCCCTATTATAGATATTAAGATTATTTTCAGTTTTTACTCTTGCAAACAATGCAGCAATGGTTACACTTTTGTATACATCCTCATGTGCATTTTCAGCATATTTGCAGAATAAATTCCTAGAACTGAAATGACTGGGTCAAAGGGTAAATTAATTTTCTATTTGTGTTAGATATAACCAAATAGCACTCTAAGATAACATGAAACAAACACATCTAAGGATGCTGTGCTAATTTACACCCCCTCCACAGTGTGTGAGAATGCTGGTCTCCCAGACCCTTGCTAGCACCCAGCTTTATCAAGGTGATAAGCAAAATAGTGTCTCAGTCCAATTTGTAGTTTTTCATTTTCAGTGAGTGTTGATTTTTTCATTTTCTCTCATGTTGATACTCTATGATGCTTTTTACGATATGTTACCTGCCTTTACCACTTTACCACTTTTTATTATTTACTTATAAAATAATTGTAATACATTTTTTTTGAAATAATTGTCTTATGTGTCGCAAATATTTCTCACTTTGTTACCTGTCTTCGGTATATTTTACTATACTAAAGTTGAAGAAATATGTAGACCTATATATCTATATCTATGTATATAGATATAGATAGATATATATATCATATATTTACAGAGAGAGAGAGAGAGAGAGAGAGAGAGAGAGAGAGAGAGAGATTAAATCATTTTCCTATGACTTCTGAGATTCTGAGGTTTGGGTCTTGCTCTAAAAGGACTTTCTTCCCTTTAAATTATAAAGTAAATTATTCTTTGTTTTCTCCTGGTGATTTTATGGTTTTATTTTTAAAAATTCAAATGTTTGATTCTGACTTCCACTTCAGGTTAGAATGTAGAAGGACATGAAAGACCTTTGTTTCATCAAGAAAAACCCAGACATATAAAAAAAAATCACACTTTCCCAAGGGGCTAACAAGATAGGACAAAGGAAATCTTACTGAACTGAATTTCAGAGAAATGAGCCCTTCACTGACAAAGGGAGAGTGAGGACAGCCTCTACTCCTGGGAAGAGCTCCTGGTCTATGGCAAGACTATCCTAGAGACACTGCATAGAGAAGCAGAAATCAGCTGAGCTTCAGGTGGTAGTGGAGGCTAGAGAGGTAAAGTGGAACATGGAAATGTCCCCATTGCAGAAATAAATTGGCCCAACAATTCTCACAACCCCATCCCTACCTTCAGATTTTCACAAAAAATAATCAGTGAAGAAAGGCCAAAATGCAGGGCAAAATCTCAAAGACCCCTGCATTCCCACAGTGCTTGAATTACAGGGCTCTGTGGAGTTAAATTCAAAGCAAATAAGAAATATTTAAAATAAAATCCCATCAGCTCAAATTTTGATAATGTCAAAAAGACAGCAGTAGTGTGGGATTTCAGGATCGTTCTAAACATAGGTCATCTTAAGCTAATTAGAACTTCAGCCCAGACCCTGTTCAATTTGACTCTAGAAGGAATCTGAATAATCATCTCTTCAGACAGAAGGAAAGGGCCTGAATTCTCTGAAAAATAAAATCTAAACATTATTATACTATACTTCAATCTTCACTGTCTTTGTATACACATTCCTTAGGTACAATGAAAAAAATATGAAGCATATAAGCAAAGGAGTCACTGACCAATAATCAAGAGAAAACAGAGTCAATAGATCCAGAACTGCAGTAGTCCATTATTGGAAATAGCATCAAGAATTTTAAAACAACTATTATAAATATTTGAAAGAATTTATGAAAGATGAATATATGGATAAGAGAGAGGGGTATTTCAATAATGAAAAGAGAACTTTACAAAAGGACAAAATGGAAATTCTAGAACTATAAAACACAATGCCTAAAATAAAAAATTCACTGCATGATATTAACAGTCATTTGAATCTTCAAAAGAAAGCATTAGTGAACTTGAAAACAGGTTCATTAAAATTATAAAGTTGAGTAAAAGATTAAAAAGAGACTTTTTAAAAATGAAGTGACAACAATAAGAATGACTAACTCCTCATCAGAAACAATGCAAGTTGGAAGACAATGAAATAACATTAAAATGCTGAAAGAAAACACACCATCAACCTAGAATTTTGTATATATAGTGAAACTGTCTTTCAGAGCAGTATATGAACAAACCAGATTTAAAAGCAATAAAGTCACAAGTGTGACAGTCATGAGTAGTGAGTGACAGATGTCCAATTCTGAGGGCATAAAAACATATCTGGTCCCAAGAGCTCTTGTTGTTGTTAATGCTGGTACTGTATCCTCATTGACAAGAAGCCTTGGTGGTTTTCTCTTGAATAGTGGTTGTCCAGTCACTGATGCAATTTCCTGATTGATTGATTGGTTCATTCATTCATTCATTCATCATCTGAAGTAAGAGAAAGTCTCTATCCCTTGCAACCTGACACAGGCAAATTAATATAATTCCTCAAGACAAGATGGTTTCTCATCTAAGTTTTTGGTACATTCCATAAACATTTTATATTAACGTACAGAGAAGAAGCTGACACGTCAGAGGAAAAGGGCACAAGACAGCTTTGCAGGGTCCCAGACTCTCTCTAGGCAACCGTTACCTTATTACACATGAGGACTAAGTATCTTTCAATTAAAATTATGTAAATTTTCACAAACTCTCTTCAGAGAGAATGAAATGCTAGCCATTGACTTACAAAAAATCAAAGAGAACAGATTGTTCACTTTGATGAGACAGTCCAAATTTTTAATGAAGAATGTAGACAAGTGTCTGAGGAAATGTCTACATATAGCTCCCAGGAGAGGAACAGCGAAGAACGTCTCACTGGTTTGTGCAGTCTAAGCCAAAAGGATTTATGGGAGCCTTTTCTAAATTACCATAATTATCATAAACTATCCCCTGGCAGTGTCATTTAGCAGTGTGTTTTATCTGCAGCTTGCATTCAACAGATAGCAGTTTAGCTATTACTGAGAGGACTTATATTTTAGGAAGCATTACCCACCATCCTTCCACCGTGGTGGCATATCACCAGTTACTTGCAGGGCAGTGCTTTTTAAAATGATGTTTGGATTCGACCCCATGCAAAGAGCTCGTCCAAAAAATGGACATTCTTCTTTGGCTCTCAAGCCTTCATTGTACAGACACTTGGAAGGGCTCCTTGGTAGGAACTTAATAACGGAGTTAGCAGGATTCATAACATTTGGTCTTCACAAACTACCATCAGCAGTTTCTATGGTATTATTAGAGTCTAGTTCAGAATTTTTCTGAAAAGCCTGACAGCTCTTTTAGTTCTTGTTCATGTGGAAAAGCCCCCCTCGGGGGGTTTTGTTGTCAGTGTGTGATCACTCTAGATGTCATGGTATCGGGAAGGTTTTGGCAACAAATAACAGACACCTGACTCAAATGGCTTCAACAATCAGGACGTTTGTTACTCCACATAACAAGATGTTTGAGTCATAGCTCTGCTCCTCTGGGTCTGCCTTGGCTCTTCCCTCGCTCTGCATCAGTGTTGGCCCCGGGCTAGCACCTCTCAAGGTTGCAGTTAGAGAAAGCATTTCCAGGCATTGCATCCTGACACAGCCGTGCTCAGAAAAAGAGCTTTTGTCACCTGCCTCTTGATCACCAGCAAGGAGAACTGGACTTATGTAGACAATCTGGAATCTGCCAGCTAGAGGCAGGGATGAGCCCGCCTCTCCCGACACTCTGGGCTGTTCAGAGGAGAGTACATTACTCAACAGATTTCAGGTTCTCCTGGGAAGGAGGAATGATTGTTAGGTGATACTAGCTTCTGCCCAAGTTATATTCTGCCTTGTTATTGTTGTTTATAACCACAGATTACAGTGTCTTTAGTTTCATGATTATTAATTTCGTGTGTCAGGAATTATTTTTGCTAAGCTGACAATGTGTGGCGATGCATAACTTCATCAACAATGCTTTTGACTGCAATTGTTCCCATAACTAAATTTAAAAATATGTGAACTGAAGGAACCAAGAATAAACTCTTCACATCCCATTGCCAAAGCAGATAATTCTATAACTCCTAACATCACCACCCATAGCTCCAACTTGCTTCTCCAGTGATCACTATTACTAGAATTTTTCCTATAAAATGAGGCAAAAGTGCCCTGGCCACTGTTTCTCAGTGGATAGAGCATCGGCCTGCATACCAAGGGTTACAGGTTTGATCCCCAGCCCAGATGGGGTGTGTCGGGGAGGCAACAAATCCATGTCTCTCTCACATTAATGTCTCTCTCTCTTGCGTGTGCATACTCTCTTCCCCCCACTCCCTCCCCTCTCTTCCACTCTCTCTAAAACATCAATGGAAAAAATATTCTCCCATGAAGATTTTTTTAAAAAGAGGAAAAGGTGAATTGTGTGTGCTTAGGGGTTATGCTATTCTGCCTAAGTGGGCTCTGCTCAGAAAGATTTGAGAATCTTTCCTTTGGGTAGGAGTTTCCTGTCAACTTTTTTTTATTTTTCTTTGCCACATGAAGAAAGGAGATAGAGCTTGTCTTTCAGCATCAGATGTGCTTACTTTCGTCTCAGGGCATGGAGATCCAGCTCTCCTCATTAGTCTCCCCAGTCTGGAATTGGCAGAAACAAGATCGATTTATTCAGATGACGCTCTCTCCTTCTTTTATAAAGTGAAAAGATCAAGGCTCAGGAACTGAAAATACTACTATTCTGGCTGGAGTAATTCCAAGTTAATTACTATTATCATTATGCATTAAATTAAAATATTGGCACTTAAACTGTACATGCTACAAAGTTCAGGCCCTCATCACATCTCAGTTAGATTATTCTAATTGCCTCCTTTTTGATCTCTCTGACTCATCCAATTTATCTTGCACACTGTTCTAGATGGATCTTTAGAAATCACCAAGCTGGTCATGTCATTTTCCTGCCTAAAATCCTTAAAATGATTTCCACATGTGTCTTTGTCCATTTGGGTTGCTGTAACAGAATACCATAGGCTGGGTGGCTAACACAAACCATTTATTTCTCACAGTTCTGGAAGGTGGATGTCTAAGCTCAAGGCACCAGTAGATTCGGTGTCTGGGGAAGCCCTGCTTCCTGGTTCATAGATGGCTGTCTTCTCTCTGTGTCCTCACATGGTGGAAGGGACCAGGAGCTCTCTGGGGTGTCTTTTAAAAGGACACTAACCCCATCATGAGGGCTTGACTCTTATGGCCCAATCGTCCTCAAAGAGCCCTCCTCCTAATATGTACAATCGCACTGGGGGTTAGGATTCAACATATGAATTTGATGGGAGACGGAGGAGAAATGGAAAACACAAACATTCAGCCCATAAGAAAAGATAAATGGGTACACAAAACCATTCATGCTCTGGCCTCTGCCTTTCTTTTCAACCTCATCTCTTGCCTCATTCCCCAGCAAAACTCCACTGGGCACTGCAGCCTGACAATAGCACCCTGGCAGTGTCTGGAACATACCATGTGCTCCACCCCCTGCACACTTTGCTCCCTCTGCCCAGATTGTTTTTTTCTCCCTTATCTTCTGTTACTTTCCCATCTCCCCCTCAAAATTCAATCCAAACACCACATCCTCTTTAAAAATCCTTTTTCTACTAGGAAAAGTAAGTTACCTATTTTTGACGCAGTATTGGTAGTGCTTAATTAAGACTGTGGACTTGAGAGCCAAACTATCCAGCTTCAAATTCAAGTTTCACCAGTTACTGGCTGGGAGATCTTGTTGAAAACTATGTGGGATTTGAGATTTTATCCTACTTACATGCTAGCGAGCTTGCCCGTTGGTGCATCATAGATGCTGGTAGAAGACATGAGATTCCTGGGTCAGAGACAAGGGACCCTGTTACAACAAAAGTGCTAGACTGAGCTTCATGTTAGTTTATGTTGGTTCCTCATGACCCCCAAGTCCCACAGGGTAATGCAAAGGGCCTGTTATGGATGCTTACACAGGCACTATGTTGCACTGCAGGAGAGGAACAGTGAGCCTGGGAGGATCACCACTTTTAAAATAATAAAAGTTGAATAAAAAGGCTTCTCCCTGTTCAGGGGGAGATGTTAACTTCATCTGCCAAGGCTACTCGCTGCAAACATTGCCCTGGGAAACAGCCCAGGTAAAGAGCAACCAAGGCCTTGGATTCCTGGCGCACTAGCAAGATCATCCAGGAATGCTCATGGTCCATAGTGGATTGCCTCTCCCAAAGCCTTGGACACATTAGTTACCTCACTTTCTTTGCCTCTTAAGTTGGGAAAACAATGGGACCTGCATCATAGGGACACTGTAGGAGTTAGAAGAGTTAAACATTCAGTTCTTAGACCAGCTCCTAGCCTAGAATAAATGATTAGTGAGTGTTAGCTGTTATTATTATTAATAACTCTCTAATTTGCCCCCATCCTACTCTTTACATATTTTATTTCTAGTGTTTATCACATCTCATGGTAAGTATTTGTTTACATGTTTTTCTTCTCTACTGGCCTAAGTCCTCCTTAAGGCTCATTCATCTTGGATCCCAGAATGCCAGTCCAGGGTGGGCAATTACATTTGTTTAATGGAGGATAAATGAATGTTCTTCCTGTTTATCAAACAGTGTGATCTCTGTAGAGTCCTCTCTATATGCTTTTGATCAAATTGGAAGACTTCAAACTCTTCCATCCTTTGGAGGGCGATGGAGGAAGCTGGTTCTCTTTTATGTAATACTTTTTCTAACAGAATTCATGTTATGGCTATCGTGCCACACAGACAAGAAGATTAAGTAGTTCCTCCAATAGATGAAAAATCATCTATTCTTATCTGCTTCCATTTCTATACAATGAGAATGATAACAGTGTCTACCTCATGTTGTTGTGGGGATTAAATCAGTGAATGTATGAGTAAAATGCTTAGGACAGAAATTAGCATACAGTAAATGTATGTTAGCTATTTATTCCTCATTAACTGCTGTATCCTATTATACCCTGTTATAGAAAATCATGGCTAGAGGTGTTTCAATCACTTTTGATGCAGAAAAGACAAATCTTGTTTCCACTGTTATTGCTTTATTGACACAGTGTATCTGGAGACAGGAGTCAGATGGGTCATTGTTCCATCAACTGCTGCTCAGGAAATAATTCAGGTCAACCCTTGGAATCTGTTCTGTGGCACTGGCTGGGCCCAATGGGCTTCTCTAGAAGCAACCAAAAGAGGTGACCCGGCACCACCATAGATTCTGGTCCATGACTGGAGGATGAATAAAGAAAGGAATGAAGAATGAAAAAGTCACTGAAACTTGGCCATTGCTTCACATACTTGATAAGAAAATCATCACCCAATGTTTTGTTTTTGTTTTTTTCTGAAGTAAACTGGACTCTAGAAATAATGTCAAATTCTTTTAGCTGAGTTTCCTGAAGTTAAGGTCCTTCATCTGACTGCTCTGACAGTACAAACCTTGCTAAAGAAAAAATAAAAGGCTTCCCTGCCATTTGGCACCATGCACTATTTTGTTAGTTAGAAAATGTAGCCTTTTAATCGGTATGTGGATTACTGGTCCCTGGTGGACAATAAGCAGCCAAAGCCCCTCTCACCCTAGAAACATTAGAACTGAGAAAGGTGCATGGCCCTGCGGGTGAGACCAGATTGACTACAGGTCTCTGCTTTCCTTGGGTTTCACAAGAGGACCTGTGTTTCTTCTCCCACAGTCTATGCAGAACGGGATTTAATCCACAGCTGCTGCCCGCATTCGCTCACCTCTGACAACACACACCTGCCTGGCTGGCCTGTGAGCCACAGAATGAACATACTTCTTCTCTGAGGGAAGAGCAAGATAATAAAAAGATGTGATGGACAGAAAGGGGAGTTCAGCAAGTATAGAACATTAGGGAATGGACATGCTCATCTCGATGCTAACCCCACGTGGCCTTGTATTCATCAGGGTTCTCCAGGGAAATAGGGCCAATAGGATCCATATATATGAAGATATTTATTATGAGGAACTGGCTTGCGTGATTGTGGAAGCTGAGAAGTCTCACTGTCTGCCGTCTGCAAGTTGGAGGCCTGGGGAAGTCAGTGGTGTAGTTCCAATCTGAGTCCAAAGGCCTGAGAATCATTGACTCCTAGTCCCAGGGCAGGAGTCAATGTCCCAGCTCAGCTGGTAGGTAGGAAGCAAAAGGAGCAAATACCCTTCTACTTTTTTGGTTGGATGATGGATTGGATGAGGCCAATCCACCATAGGAAAGGCAATTTTCTTTACTGAGCCCACTGATTCAAATGCGAATCTCATCCAGAAACACCCTGCAGACATGCCCAGAAGTAATGTTTATTCTTGGCACACTGTGGCTCACTCAAGTTAACATGTAAAATTCACTATCATAGATATGTATAGTTTTTTATGTGTATATATCATATACATGTGTATATACAAATATGTACATATATACATAGAAAAATGCTTTAAAAAGTATATAACCAGTGGCTTAGCTTAAGCAATCATATAATACTGTAACTACTTTAATATTTTTGAAATCAGGAGGCTAATGTGTCCAAAATCACATGCCTACTTAAGAGCAGGCCCATACTTAGCTCTCAGATGTTCTGACTCCCAGTCTAAAGCACTTGCCACACTGGACCATGGTTTCTCTTCTGCGCTCCTCAGTATGAACTATTCTACAAAATCTGAAATATCCTATATAAAGAACTCAAGCTCACATTCAAAAGAAAAAGTAGAGTATCCTTTAAGTACCAGATGGAGAACTCTCATAAGTTCATACAAGATGAAAAGATGCTTACCTTATCTTCTTGGGCACTTAGGAAGCCTACATTCCCAAAATTCCTCAGGCAGTTCGGTGTGGGCCACCTAACTGGGTTTGGGGAGATGGAGTATGTGCAGATCTGACATCCTCCACTGCCAGGCTAAGCCATCCAACATCCTGTATCATTGTCCACAGCCTCCCTCTTCCCTGTGTGGCTTGAGCAGAAGCTCTGAGATGGGGGGACTGCACAATGGATGGAGATAAGATTTGAGGGAAAGCTGCCTCACCTGCAAAGGAGTATACATGAGCAAAAAGGAACGTTAAACTGTAGTAAGCCACTGCAATTTTAGAGCTGATTGTTACAGAAGTGTACCAAACTGTCAGTGCCTCACCCCCATCCCTGAGTCCTCCCAGAGGTCCTCTGAAGCTTCACTCTGGGGCGTCCTTACGCAGGGACTCGGGTCTCTCTAGTTTAGGGCTTTCTTTAGCCATATGGGATTGCTGGTCTTCCCTGTGGGCTAGGCAAGAAGTGCTAGGAAGTGAATGCCTTCAGAAGCAACCCTCAACCAATAAAAGTGGTGGGTAGATCTCTCAGCTTTCTTGTCTCTTGGGGAGACAATTGCTAGGCAAGCTCTCCATCTTCTCTCAGGGATCTCACGCAGGACTGAGCCCTAGACGTCCACAGTGGCATCCCTCTCACTGTTGCAGACTTGATTGGCTTCCCTTTCTTGCCATCTCACTTCCCCACTCCCTCACCATGTTTCTGGGATCTCTTCCCAAATAAACTCCTTACACCCAAATCGGAGCCCTGCTTTGGGTGGGGCCAAACTAATACAAGGCAACTAGCATAATTTCCCTCATAAGGAGCACATAGTTGACTGAATAAAATATGTGGTCTAATATTTTTAGGATTGAGTTCTATTTTTGCCTATGATTCCAGTGCATGAACCAGCAAATGAGGATAGTCTTACTTATCTGATACTTAAGGGAAATGATAAGGAATAATTAACAATCCTAAAGTTACTTGCAGATGTTAAATGTTACTTCTAACGTAATTAGAAAATATACAGTTTGTGAAGTGTTTTTCTGGTTATAAAAGCCAAAATACATTCCAGTATATAAAATTTGGAAATGCAGAAAAGCCTAAAGAGGAAAATAAAATGCCTCCATTGTCCCCTAGTGACTTTTAAGATTTGGGTGTACAACCTTTTGTTACTATTTACTAGGCAAATTTTAACAAAATGGGATTCCATTGCATAAATAATTTTGTAACTTGCTTTTCTCATGTACTGAGAATCAGATGTGTAGCCTTCCATGGTACCCCAGGTATTTCAGGAAGTGGATAAACACCATCAGTCTGCGGATACAAACTGATAAATTGTGCCAGTATCACATTTTAGTCCATCCCAGGCCCACTCGATCTACTAAAGTAAAAATGTGCAAAGATCAGGAAGAATTCCAATTCACTTAGCACTCTCCAGGAGATCAGAGATTTTCCTTTTTCCATTGTCTTATCTCTGGAGTCTAGAATAATACTTGGCACAAGAAGCTCTCTATAAACACCTATTAAATAAAGAAGTGAATAACACGGCATCTGACACCACCTTCCTGATTGGATTAAACCCACTGTAGTTAGTATGAGGCGGCAGTCAGCACAGAAGAACAAGTGCTTTATCACTGTCAGCTTTCTAGGATGGTTGCTTATTTCATTTCATCTGCTTTATTCTTTTATTCACATGTCAGTCTCTCCTTGTATCAACACCCTGTTTTTCCATGACCACCTAACACCCCAGTGGTTGAGCAGGACACAACTCATTCCTGTTGCGAGAACTTTCCCTTTTCCACATTATCACCTCCTCGTAAATCATTCACACGAAGTTCCATTTGTCAAGAAAATGACGGAGAGCATTTTACCTTGCTGTAAACTAGATTTGATTTCTGTTGCCAGTTTGCAATCTCCAATAATGTGGCCGCATGTCTGCTGTTCAACAGGGATCAGTGACCCTTTGTCAAAGAGCGTATGGCCCAAAGTGTCACTGACATTTTATAACTTGAGATCCTCAGAGGCACTGAGCACAGCCTCGGGCAGGCTCTGAGCTCTCTCTCTGTCCAGACAAGATCTTCATGATTTACACCACCGCCCCTGCCCCTCGGGGCTTTCAGAGCTTTGAGAGGTGTTGAAGTAGCCTTAGAGACCAATCTCCATGGCCAGTTCAGTGACTTTGTCGCCATACCAGTTTTTGGTGATTTCAGAGGTCACCTAGTTGAGTAACATAGAAAATGCTGCTCTGAAAGGTACCTCAGTTGTGTTTGAATTTTGAGCACACGTGGGTAAACATCTTTGGGAATTGGATCCCGGTGTGGTATGCCACACCAGTGATGAGATTCAAACCCTCCCCACCCCTCCAGGCCCAGGGAGATAAAGAGCCAGAGGCTTCCTCAGCCCTCATTCCAGCATTCCTGCGCTACAGTGTGCTGTCCCACTTTTAGATGATATCCTCTATTTCCTTCCCTGAAAAATTAGCTTCGTGGCATACACTTTCCAGCGGTAATCTATAGGGAACAGCCGAGGAGGACCATTTAGAAGGAAAATACGTCAGTGGCCTTGTCAACAACAGCTTCCCTATTACATCCACCTTCCCATTTCCAAAAGCCTTGAACACAGTGGATATCATTCAAAGTGAATTAAATTGAGCTGAGGAGAATAAGCCATCGATTGATGTATCTTCATAGTTGGCTTTTTACTGTTTTTGAGTAAATTTAGTTCACTATTACAGCCCTTAAAGAAACAGAAGGAAATAGTGATTACTCTCCTATCTAGCCTACTCAGAAAATGAGATGTGTTCAGTTATTAAACACATGAGATAACTGAGATGGTTAGGTAGAATGTTCTAGGTCAGTGGTCAGCAAACTGCGGCTCGGCAAACTGCGCCTCGCGAGCCACATGCAGCTCTTTGGCCCCTTGAGTGTGGCTCTTCCACAAAATACCGACTTCTGCACATGGGCCACAAAGTTTCAATTGCACTGTACCTGTGCACCCGCACGTGGTATATTGTGGAAGAGCCACTCAAGGGGCCAAAGAGCCGCATGTGGCTCGCAAGCCACGGTTTACCGACCATGGTTCTAGGTGGATCATGCATTGGCAGTAATTAGCATACAGAGAATTCCTGGTTTGAATGAACACAGCCAACAGTGTAAGTGGGAGAGAGGGTGTAGAAAGAGGCCAAACAGAACAGAGAGGAAGTTCAGTGGGCTGAGAAGCTTCCTGTGCTCATTGAGAAATGATTGCCCTCATTCATATAGTAACATTTAAAGATTAGGCAAGGTAGAGAACAAGCCAATCTTTAATACCACATTTCATCAAGAATATTTTCACATTTTCATCACAATTTGGGGTAAATAGCTGACATAAATTAAATGCCAGAAAATTACAAACGATCTCTAGTATAGTAAAAAGTGGAATAACATTTTTATATTATTTACTAGAGGCCCGGTGCATGAAATTCATGCACTGGGCGGGGTCCCTCAGCCCGGCCTGCACCTTCTTGCGGGCCGGGACCCCTCGGGGGATGTCCACAGGGAACCCTCACTTCTTACCGCCTGCCTGCTCGCTGCTCCTTACTGCTCCGCTCACTGCTCCTTAGTGCTGCCGCAGAGGCAGGAGAGGCTCCCGCCACTGCTACTGCACTCACCAGCCATGAGCCTGGCTTCTGGCTTAGTGCACTGACCACCAGGGGGCAGCTCCTGCATTGAGTGTCTACCCCCTGGTGGTCATTGCGCATCATAGTGACTAGTCGTTCTGCTGTAACGGTCGCTTAGGCTTTTATTATATAGATGGTCTGCTCCTTCATAAAGAGTAATGGGGAAAGTTCTATCTTAATATCTCAGTGAGAGAGTTTTAGGTGACAGTAGCATGTAACATATAGTATTTGAACACAGAGCAGCATGGAAGTGCCCCTGAATTCTGCCAGCTGTCTCAACATCTGTGCTAGTTCTCTCAGGTAAGGGTCAGTAGGATCACAGTGGAGATTTTATCTTTACAAAGGGAAGACTAGAACTTTAAAACAGGTAGTCAAGCTCTTTGCCTAAAACTTACCCAAGGGAAAGAAAACACTGTCTTTTTTTAAAAATTTTATATTTTTGTTGTTGTTTTTATGTTGTTTTGTGTTTTTTTAGAGAGAGAGGAAGGGAGAGAGAAAAATCAATGTAAGAATGAAATATTCATCGACTGCTTCCTGCACACCCCTTACCTGGGGTCCAACCTGAAACCCAGGCATGTGCCCTGACCGGGAATGGAACCAGCAACCTTTCTATGCACAGGACACCACCCAAACAACTTAGCCACACTGGCCAGGGCCAGAAGTGCTCTCTAAGTTTAGCAGATTGGTCCTAGGCAAGCAGGAGACTTGGGTGGATCCTTCAATAAATGTTTATTCAGCACCCATTGGGTGCCAGGAGCTATAGGCAACTCTGTGTCATAGAACTAAGCTAAATGGTCACAATTCAGAGTGAGACTGACAAGTACACAACCCAAAAGTTCCACATTGTGGTAAGTGGCAGAAAGAGGTAAGTACAAGGTGTTCTGGTAGCTTAAGGGTTTGGGGGGTTTCACAAAAATTAATCCAGAAGTGACACTATGCTGAGGACAAATAGAGTGTGGGTTGGGCTGAGGATGAGTGTTGGCCATTTCAAATAACTTCCAGGTAGAGAGTGCTATCTATATATATAAAAGGCTAATATGCTAAGTGTCCGACTGTCCAACCAGTCGCTATGATGTGCACTGATCACCAGGAGGCAGACGTTCAATGCAGGAGCTGCCATGACACACATTGGCCGTTTACAGAGAAATGGCACTGTGGACCTGGCGCCCACAAAGCTTCCCCCAAGTGGGACAGAGGCCCCACCACCAGCCTAGAGTGACACCCCACCAAATCGCAGCCAATACTGCCAAGACCCCATGGTGCAAAATGTGGCCTATAGCCCAGCCCAGCCTGGAAACGGTCGCTATGGGCACCAGGTAATGACATCACATAGCAACGCCCGGCTTCCTCTGCCTAGTGACTAGCCTCCTTGGAGTTTCTTCAGCCCAGGAACATGACTTGCTTTATAGCCAGGTGCAAACATTTACAGTTTAACCAAATGTCTGTGAGGCATTTTCACATGTCTCACCTCATTTGATCCTCACAGAAGTCCTGGAGTTGATAGACAGGAGATTCAATGGAATCCTACTTTCTTTTCATTAGCCAGAAAACAGAGATTTAGAAAGCTTAGAAACTTGACCTGACTGAAAAGAAGTAAGAAATGGAGGACCTTGAAAATGACTTCAGGTTTTCTCACTGCGCAGAATAGAGTCAAACACTGCTGCAGTTAAATATTTTACCCTTTGTTCTCCCTGCATGATCTACAATAATAATCTGCTTTGTGTTGATATTTACTGCTGTGTTGCTGATAATTACCTGAAAGAGAAGTTGGGATGTTTCACTGGGCTGGAAAAAGTTTAGCTAAATCAGAAAGCAAGTCTAATTAAGCAAGTTTATCTATACATATAAAGCTCTCGCTGGCGCCAATTGCATGTGTGTGTTTAGATCTCTCATTGTTGATCGTGAATTTGGTTGACACTTCTATTATAGAGAAAGGGGGAATAGTGATATTAAAATAGTTCTTCTAATTAATTTCCTTTCAATGTGCACAAATTCGTGCACCAGGCCACTAGAATATACAGAAGCCCAGAGGGGAGACTGGACATTCCCCCCCCCCCCCCAACTCATGTGCAACTTTGGGCAAATTTTACCACACCCCTAGATAAAATGAGTTGGATAAATAAAATGACCACTTTTAGATATGAATTATGAGAAATTCTAACATATTCCTCATGTCTCTCCTTTTAATAACTAATTCATTAGACTGGCGGTCTTGTCCTCTGGTATTGAATGTGTAATCATTTGCAGTGTTTCCTTTAAAAATTAAAGTTAGAATTGATATAAGGGAAGGCTTAGTGGGAGGGATTGGGAATTAAGTGCCAATATAAAACATTAAACAATTCTGAAGTTATTTATCAGAGTACAGAACATGTTGTTTATGTAAGGACATTACGTTTAAAAAACCCTGTTTAACTTTATATGACCAAGGTATCTTGCCCTAATCAGCCAAAATGTTGGTAAAATGACTCTGGGGAAATGCATTACAGAAACTTCAAGGACATAAATTAGAGGAGTGGATTGCTTTGTGTTTCAATACTTTGGAAGATTCAGCCTTGACTTGATAAAATCTCCTTGAAAATGCATCAAAGATGCAGCAAAAAGAGGTGAAAATTGCTGAAGTTGAGACTGTGTTGTGAAGCTTGAGGTTGGGGAGGAAGGGGCTAATGTGTCCCATTTCTTTCCATTATTCCTCAGTGTCTCATTTTCACTTTAAAATCTCCTCTTTCCATTCCTCATCTCAAACTTTTTCAGAAGTAGAGGCAACCAAAGAAAAAGAGTGAGAAATGTAGAAAAAGAGAATAGAGAGAGAGGGTGGATGGCAAAATGGAGGTGTGTAAAAGAGAATTGAGGAAAGGGGACAATTTAGAAAAGGAAGTGGATTAGGGCTGTCACTGGGATACCAAAATACTGAGAGCAAGACGACAAATTATTTGTGTGTTTTTTAATACATGGTTTTGATTAAAAATAAAGCAAAAGCACCAATATGAGTGCCAGGGATAGAGTCAATATATTTCCAAAGCTGAGTTGTACCAGCTGGCATTTGTATTCTCAGGCCTCAAAGTGTCTTTACAGAAAGAGTGCGTGTTGGTCTCCAAGGTACAACCAAAGTTAAGAATCTTAAGGCTTCACTCAGCTCCACTCCCTTGCAAGCCACACAATTCTTCATTCCTTCCTATATATGAGCACTACACCTCTCTGCCACCCGAGCTCCCTGGAGCAGAGAGGGCAGAGGGGATTTGCTGAACCCAGAACATCCTCTCAATGTACACGTACTTCATTTTCCTGCTTCTGTTAACCAACAGTCTGAAGTCTTTATCAGAACGCTCCTCCTTTTTAATGGGAGTTAAACATTACTTCTTTTCCTCATTTAACCTTGACTCACTGCAAACTTGTTCAGCAAAAGTGTTAAGTTTCAGTAAGTGAATTAAAAAAACACTTGAAACTTCTGAACATACACCCAAGTGCTCTGTATGGCTCCCTGATCTTTACTTTGAAGGAGTTTCCTTGCCCGGAGCTCTTTATCGAGTACCCAAGGAGATAGGAAATACTATAAATTTAGAGCACATTATTCCCAGAGGGTCAAATTCTTACGCTTGATCCCCTGCAAAGAAATTGCATAGATACGAATCATTCTTATCATTATCCCATGTGGCAAAAAGGTGTTTCAGAACGAATTTAGTGCAATTAAGTAACCTATTTAGTGCAAGTTTTAAAATGTGATTATTTATCACATTAATATATTTGGTTTTAGACTTTTTTTTCATCCAAGTCATTTATATCACTTACCCCATCAATGACTCCTATTTTCTTATCCAATTTCAGTGTAGATTTTAACAAAATAATTCAAACATTCAAAAAATATAGAGAAAGTAATATAATGAACACCTGTTAACTCACCACTGAATTTAAGAATGAAAACATTTTACAAATGCAGCGGGAGCATCCTGCATGCCCCTTATAGATCCATCTTTGCCCAAATACCACTCTCCTCAGTTTGGCGTTTATCATTCCCTTCACATTTTTTGTATTTATAGATATGGATATTTGTCAGAATAAAGGTGAAACTTCTATAGCCCCCAAACCTCAAAATATAACAGGTTAAATAAAATAGAAATGTATTTCCACTACAAAAGTCTTTTTTTTTTTCGTGGTACCCACCATTGCATTATTCTTGTTTGTATAGTTAAGGAAGAACAGATTTTCTTTAATTCTAAAGGACACTTTAAATTAGCTGGCTTCCTGTCCCCTTGAAGAATACCCCCTGCTATTGAAATTACTTTCTCCCCAATTCAACTCCCTTGTACTTTGCTGTTTCTAGAGAGCAACGCTCAAGCCCAACCCTTATTGTTTTAAGCCTCTTCTGCTTTTCTCTGTAGAGAAAGAGAAGTGGGCAGCTACAATCACAAATGTGGAGCAGAAACAAAAGCTCCAAAACCTCACGAAATTATTTAGGTTGGTTTTCACAGTTTCAGGAAACAAAAAGTACTCTTACCTTTTCCAATGACCATGTTCTATTCCTCATTTAATCTTTTTCAGAATGCTGGTTGTGAATGGCTACATTGATTTCACAGCCCCACTAATGATTCAACTCCCACAGCTTGAAAGTGCTCGTCTACCAGCTCCTGACTCTCTTAAACAAACACTTGAAGCTGTCATGTCTTCCTAATTCCTTAATGCTCAAAGATTGATGTTATCGAAACCACTGGCCCATTGGCCCTTCCTCCAAGGACACCCCTTTCCAGCTCTAGACTTGAAGAAGCCCTTTGGCAAATGAGTAGGTGGGATGCAGTTGGCCACTGAGCATGCCTTAGGGCTCAAGTGAAATAGTTCACACCTCAAAGAAACAGCAGACCACATTATTCTCATGTTGGGGGCCCATTACCCCAAAGATGAAAAGTGATCTCACTACACATTATGACATTTTGAGTGATGTCTGACTAAATCTGAGGAGAACATCTGTGTTCATTGAACTACATCTTAGCCTGGCCTAGAGAATTAAGCAGCCCAGAAAAGTGCATATATAGCAAATGTCCCAAACCCAACTAATTTACTGCTCAGTACTCTGAGAAGACATGTCAGAGTCCCCTGCCTGACCCTTGCTAAGCAGACACATACTGGAGACAAGGTTGTCAAAGGAGTCAAGGGTGTGTTCATGGACTGGATGAGTGTTAAGATGGCACATTCCCCATACTGATCTTCAGATTCCACAAAATCCCTATCAAAATCCAAGCCAACCTCATTTTGCAAAAATTGACAAACTGATCTTAATATTCATATAGTAATACAGGCATTCAAAATTACCATAACAATCTTGAAAAGAGAACAAAGTGGGAGGACTTATTCTTCACAATTTCAAAACTTGCTACAAAACAACAGTAATCAAGGTGGTATGGGTGGGGGGGCAATAAGGGGATAAGGACACATATGTAATACCTTAATCAATAAAGAGAGAAAAAAATTTAAAAAAAGATGGTATGATACTGACATGAGGATAGGTGTATGGGTCAGTGAAATAGAATTGAGAGTCCAAAACTAAACCCTAGCATTAATGGTCAATTGCTTTTCAATAAGTGTGCCAAGACAATTCAATGGGGAAAGAATAGTCTTTTCAACAAATGTTGCTGTAACAACTGGATATCCACATGCAAAAGAATGACTTGGAGCCTCTACCTCCCATCATGCACACAGATTAATTCGAAAGGGATCAAAGACCTAAGTGGAAGGGCTAACACTATAAAACTCTTAGAAGGAAACATAGGCATATATTTTCATGACCTAGGACTAGGTAATGGTTTCTTCTCCAAAAAAACGTACAGTTGACCTTTTAAAAGATCCTGCCTCATACAGCTCTGGAGATCTGTTCAAGTCCATCCATTACTCTGGTTATAGTTAGAGTTCTGGATACTATCTTTGAAATGCAGCTAATGTGCAGCGGAATGCATGCATGTGTATCTTAGATGGCGTATGCACACACACATGCACACACACAGAAAAGTTGTTCATTGCCACACTCATAAAGCCTTCATCAATCTCTTCAAAGTTTAGGCTCCCCCTCAAGAATTCTACACATGCTTCAGCTTAGGCAAGAGAAGCAGGTAGTCATCGGGAAAGGCAATGCCCCTGAGTAAGCCATGCTGGTCTTGAAACCACTTTAAATATAGCCTGGAGTATTTTAGCTGTCATAAACAGAAACGAAACTGGATTTAAAGAACTGCCAAGGCCAGATGGCACAAATGTTCTGATCATCTCTCCAGAGACTCTGAAAGAGGAACAAGAGAGAGACTCCTTCCCGGGGGAGTGTGTGCAGCTGTGGGGGAGCGCTGGGACTTTCCCTGAGCACTGCACACTTCACAGCTGGGCAGTGTCTGCTGGGCTGTACGTGCTGAAAAAGGCCACTCTCTGGATTTCTAAGTAATTTATATGATTGTGGCAGCAGCTATCCTGAAATAGAAACCTACAGTTCTCAACACATCTCTAGCTCTATGTGCAGCAACATATTTGCTGAAATGTGCAACAACATATGTGAATGAGCTAAAATGTGTTGTGTGTTTACTATGGACCAGACATGTTCCGTAAAGGTTACCTCTATAAACTTATTTAATCCTTAAATGTATTAACTCATGTAATCCTTGTAAGGAATAAATGGATCCTTATGAGATGAATCCATTTTACCAAATTATGAAAATTGAGACCTGAAAGAGTTAAGCAACGCCCCCAATGCATAGAGCCGCCCACTAGGGCCATCTGACTGGAGAGCCTGGGTGTTGAACCATCATGCTCTTTTGCCAAACTGCCCAAGGAAAATAAACTGCAAAAACGAAATGTTCCATTCCTGGGTTTATTAGTTTCCAGTTGCTGCTGTAACAAGTTACCACAAACTTAGTGATTTAAAACAACACAACTTTATAGTCTTACGTTTTTGGACATGAGAGTCAGAAATGGATCTGAGGGGAAAGAGGCACGCGCTGGCAGAGCTGGGTTCCTTCTGGACACTCCAGGGGAAAGTCCGGTTCCTCACCTTTTCCAGATTCCAGAAGCCACTTGCATTCCTTTATATGTGGCCCTTTCTCCATCTTCAAAATGCATCATTCCCTCAACCTCTGCTTTTGTTGTCACATCTCCTCTCCAGACATCCGGAGCCTCCTGCCTTCCTCTTACAAGGATCCTTGTGATTACACAGGACCCACTGGATAATCCAAGATCATCTTCCCATCTGCAGATTCTTAACTCAAATACATCCATCCATAAAGACCCTTTGCCATGTACGGTAACATATTCACAGGTTCCAGGGATGTGACATCTTTGGAGGGGCATTATTCTGTCTAATACAAATAGGGAACTAATGAACCCACAAATATATCTACATCATATAGTCCTTTTAAAAAAGAAAAGGAACAGTTGGACACCAACAAACTGTTTTCATTTTTTTTATTATTTGTAATTGTGGTAAAAATACACATAACATATAACCAACCATCTGAACGAATTGGTTTTAAGTGTATAGTTCAGTGCCGTGAATAATCCCTTTTTTTTAATGAGCAAAGAATTTAAATAGATGTTTCTCCAACATTGATATACAAATGGTCAATAAGCAGATGAAAAGATTTTCAATATTAGTAGTCATAAATGAAATGCAAATCAAGCCTACCATGAGATATCACTTCATATCCACAAGACTATCATCAAAGAAACAGAAAATAAGTGTTGGTGAGGACATGGAGAAGTTGGAATCCTCAAACATTGCTGGTGGGAATGTAAAATAATACAGACCCTTTGAGAAACAGTTTGGCAGTTCCTCAAAGTTAATTCCACTCCTAAGTAAATACCCAAGATAACTGAAAACATATGTGTTCTTACAAAAACTTGTTCATAATAGTTTATAGCAGCATTATCCATAAAAGGCAAAAAGTAATCCGGCCAGTGTGGCTCAGTAGTTGAGCCTTGACCTATGAACCAAGAGGTCAGGGTTTGATTCCTGGTCAGGGCACATGCCTGGGTTGTGGGCTCAATCTCCAGTGTGGGGTATGCGGGAGGCGGCTGACCAATGATTCTCTTTCATCATTGATGTTTCTCTCTCTCTCCCTCTCCCTTCCTCTCTGAAATCAATAAAAATATATTTTTTAAAAAAAAGGCAAACTGGAGATAAAACCCAATGGAATATTATTCACCCATAAAAAAGGAATCAAGTATTGAAACATGTAACAACATGGTGGACTTTGAACACATCATACTAAGTGTTCTGACTTCTTTCACATACTGTATGATTCTGTATATGCCATGTCCAGGAAAGGCAAATTCATAGAGACAGAATAGATTAGTGGGTGCCAGGAATGAGATGAGTTGGAATGGGGATGACTACTTACACTATTGGATTTTTTTGGGGGGGGGGGTGGTTTGATGGAATCTT
>NW_005871095.1:1964373-2003283 GCF_000147115.1 Myotis lucifugus | reverse complement strand
ACACAAAAATAAAATCCTAAAATATTTTTTGATGGTGTAGACGAGGGGCGTTGATGGAAATGTTGTAGAATTAGATAGTGCTGATGGTTGCACAATTTTCATGCTAAACATCGCTGAATTGTATGCTTTAAAATGGTTAAAATGTAAATTTTATATGAACTTTATTTAAATAAATAAATAAAACTGAAGTATGTGGTTCTGGTCTGGTGATAACCCTTGTCCCTTTCTTTGCCCTAATGTTGTTCTTCTCAGTTTGCAAGTGTAGAGTGCCCTTTCCTGGAGCCAGGTACAGGATGCATTATCCAAAAGGTATTTGCAGTCTTATCCCTTTGACTTGCTTTGGCCAGTGAAATGTGAATGAAGTGGTGTGAATCTCCAGTCAGGTAGTTTGAAGGGTTGATACCAGAGTCTCCACATTGCCTCTGGCCCACTGGGGACCTGGGTTCCTCAGCAGAGCACATTAGGGAATCTTTACTGGCCACAAAGAAATCTTTGCTGTTTTAAACCACTGGGAGTTGGGGTGCTGTTTATTATCATGGCATCACCTAGCCCATGCTGCCTAACAGAGGGTAGTGGTCCCACTTAACTCTAGGGCATTCTCCCATATCTCAGAAGGGTTAATAATTGATTATCGCTGCCCATTCTTCTTGTGTTTAGGAAATTTTAATGCAAATTCTTTTATTTTTATTTTAAAAAAATTTTTTCTTTTTAATTTAACTTATGGGGGGTGACATTGGTTAATAAAATTATATAGATTTCAGGGGTACAATTCTAAAATACATCATCTGTATATTGTATTATCTGTTCGTCATCCCAAATCAAGTCTCCATCCAACACCACTGTGCAAATTCTTTTAAAGACTCTTAGGACAGATAGTAAATGACTGGTTCTGATAAGGGTGGAGCATCTAACTTGAATGGCTTCTCTTTCCCCCTCCTGGGGGCATAAGCTTAAAGAAGAAGGTGGTTGAGATTATCAGCAGTGCACTGAGGCCACTCCCTACTGAGTCTTAATCCTAACATTTCCTCAGTCCCACTCAGCAGGACCCTCAAAATTATCTGGTGTAAAAGTTGGCCTTTCTCCAGTATTTCCTCTATTCCCCCAAAACTCTGCCACTGACCCTCTATTCCACTCTGCCCTCCCTGGATTGGCCAGAAACACCTGGCCCTGAATTGAACTGATAATGTCTCTTACTGGCCTTGGTTGTAAGGGTATTGGAATGTTGTCTTTCTACAGCTTGCCTGATTTCCTGAAATTTCTGTAGATCCCTAGGGCTGACACTGTTAAATTGTTTAAATAGAACATCATCCAAAACCCTTCTCCAACTGCCTTGTTTCTTCCTGCCTTCTGCCATTGAGACTAGAAGGCTCTGCACCCAGGGTCTCATGCAGTGGGGAGACTCGGTGAGCGGACCCTCATCAATAAGACAAATGTAGTTTATTGCCAGTGACTCTCTGTATGCCAGTGGTTCTCAATCTTCTGGCCCTTTAAATACAGTTCCTCATGTTGTGACCCAACCATAAAATTATTTTCGTTGCTACTTCATAACTGTCATGTTGCTACTGTTATGAATCGTAATGTAAATATCTGATAAGCAGGATGGTCTTAGGCGACCCCTGTGAAAGGGTCGTTCAACCGCCAAAGGGGTCGCGACCCACAGGTTGAGAACCGCTGCTGTATGCCTTTGCTTCCCTTATAAAAAGAGATAGACCTGACCAGTTGGGCTCTCTCCCCTTCCTCAGTCTCCCTGTCTTAAAGGCAGAGATGATAGCAGGAGGGGGAGTCTAAGAGAATTGCAGAGACCCCACTACCAGCCAAAGCCTGTAACTACCAACCGTTGGGCTGATTTTCATGTGAGAAAAGTAAGTCTCTCTTTAATAGTTGGCTGTTATTTGGATTTCCTGACACTTGCAGTCCAAAGTATCCTAAAGAGAAAGATGCCCCCAAAACTCCTCTTTTCTTAGACTTTGATCTCTTAAGTTGGCCGACTAATAATGGGAGATAAACTGAAATTCCCTCTCCTAATCCTCTGATGTTGAATATATATTTTTATTGCAGCTTAAGAGAGGTAAAGTCTAATGTTATCTATATTGCAAATGTTAATGTAAAAAATGTCTACTTGGTCTTCATAATTTTGTCCCTAAACTATTGTATACTTAATGCTGCTTAGCAATCCTTATCTTCACCTCTGGTTAGCTCTCTATATCATCTCCTGCAGTGACCATCCTAATATTTTCTAATATCTTCAAGTCTCTAATCACAGCCTCATTCTTAGAGAAACACACTGAGATTTTTCAAATTACTTACAATTATTCAAGATTGCTCTCAGTTTTTTCTCAGTTTGTTCATGTAACAAACTCATTGTTTGGGGGGGGGGGAACCTTCTTAAAATGAAGAGTTAGTGCTTAAAAAGTTTTTTGTTTTTTTTTTAAGGAAGGCCAAGAGACATATGAAAATGTGCTCAAAGTCACTAATCATCTGACAATCAAAACGACAAATCAAAATGACAAAGCGGTACCACCATCTCACACCTGTCAGAATGGCTATCATCAACATATCAACAAACAACAAGTGCTGGAGAGGATGTGGAGAAAAAGGAACACTCGTGCACTGCTGGTGGGAATGCAGACTGGTGCAGCCACTGTGGAGAACAGTATGGAGTTTCCTCAAGAAACTAAAAATGGAACTCCCATTTGACCCAGTGATCCCACTTCTAGGACTCTATCCCAAGAAAACAGAAACACCAATCAGAAAGGATATTTGCACCCCTATGTTCATAGCAGCACAATTTATCATAGTTAAGATTTGGAAACAGCCTAAGTGCCCATCAGCAGATGAGTGGATTAGAAAACTGTGGTACATCTACACAATGGAATACTATGCTGTTGTAAAAAAAAAAAAAAAAGGAGTTCTTACAATTTGCAACAGCATGGATGAAACTGGAGAGAATTATGCTAAGCGAAATAAGCCAGTCAGAGAATGATAAATATCATATGATCTCACTCATTTGTGGAATATAATGAGCAACATAAACTGATGAACAAAAACAGATCCAGAGACAGAGAAGCATTGATCAGACCGTCAAACCTCAGAGGGAAGGTAGGGGAGGGTGGGGTAAGGAGGAGAGATCAACCAAAGGACTTGTATTCATGCATATAAGCATAACCAATGGACACAGACACCAGGGGGGTGAGGGCATGATTGAGGGGCTGGAGGGACAAAAGGGGGATAAGGACACATATGTAATACCTTAATCAATAAAGAAAAAATGTTTTTTAATCAAATGTATGATGGAGAGTATAGAAACATATATAGACAGTTAAAAATAACAAATACCTGTATACCCACACCTAGATTAAGAAGATAATTATTTGTATTATAAGAATCCCTATATCCCCCCAAATGTCAGACTCCCTCTCTTCTTCCACCCTAGATATAACCACTATCCTGACATTTTGTTCACTGTTCTCTTGCTTTCCTTTATACTATACTAAGTACAGTATGTATTGCTAAGCAATATGCAAGCTGAACTCTGTAAGAAAATGACTTTCTCAGTAGAAGATAAACTGGACAGTCTCAGGATCATCTCAAGCTTCTCTGGAGACTTATAAGAATCCCTTTGGGGAAATTCATAAGTAATTTCATGAATGAGTCTTTGGAAACAAAGATCTTAAAAGATTTGGATCATCTAACTGAGCGGAAATGTGAACCAGGTTCGACATAACAGCAGAAATATGGCTGGAGCTGCTTTTAGCTTCTGGCTTCTCCTTGCCTGCTGAATAAATGCCAACCTCCTTAGCCTTTTGTTAATTATACTTTATAACCTCTACTGCCTACTTTTCAGAATGGACTTCCTGCCACCTCCCGCAGACAACGGTCCAACCTACTCAGCAGACAGACCATTAACACTACCAGAATGCACATTATACTTTTCTTCTCCTTGCCTGTGCCTGGAGCATTCTAGCCTCCAGGCGTCTCCTTTTTCTCTATGCCTCAGAATTCTCTCCATTCTTCAGGCTCCCACTAAAATGGTACCTCCATGACGCTTCGTGGGATTTCCTGGGATACCTCCCTGCACTTCCTGCCCCACGCCCCCTCCACCGCTTCCATTCCTCCCTCCATGGACATTTGATCCCTCTTAGTGGGTGTTTACTATAAACTGTCTCACAATGATGAATTGATTCTACATTAGTGGAATCATTCCTATTGGATAGGTAGCTGCTTGAAGACAAGCATCTTTGCATGCTCATTACGCCTAATCTGTTTCGCAATGTACTCACTGCAAACACAGGTTAAGTGAGAAGGAATACATTTTATTTATTTTTTATTTTTGTCCTCATTAAACTTTGTTATTTGAAGGGGTCTCAGAATTCTGTGGCAGATTTTTGGTCATGTTGTTTCCATTACAAAGTACTGATTTTTAAAACTAATAACTTAAAAACTGCCACACACACAAAAGAACCAAATGGTCCACAAGAGAAGGAATAGATTTTAAATACTATAGGCTTAAACTAGGCAGCAAAATTTTAAAACATGAATATGTATATATGCATAGCCCATGGACACAGACAATAGTGCAGTGAAGGCCTGGGGGAAGGAAGGAGCAGGGGGGAGGGGGTCAAAGGGAAACATCTGTAATACTTTCAACAATAAAGATAAATTTTAAAAAGAGATATTAAAACATGAAATGTCAGTTGCAAATCTGAGCAGTGTGTTCTAGTGGTGCATTTCAGCAAATACAGTCGTTAACTGCTTTTCCCTGGCTCCTCTGAGCCTAATTAGCCAAGAGCCCAGCTGGATGCTAAAGGCACTACATACAGGAAAAATAACTGTGGACTCTACCTTCGAAGCAACAGGTTAAGACTGCTGATTTACAACTCTTGGCAGGAACAACTGGCCCTGTGCCGAGTACGAGTACACCACCGTGAAAGCCAAGGAGCCCCTGGGTGATCCCTCCCTTACCTCCACCCCCACCCCCACCCCACCCCCCGCCCCCGGCACCCACAGCGAGGACAGTGCGCCAGGTTTCTAGGTGATCTGGATTTGCATCAAGTCAGGTGGTCAGAAACTCCAGAGATTAACCTCGAAGATGAGGGGCACTTCTTGGGAACAGCCAGGGCCAGCCCTGAGTTAAGTCAATGCTTTGCTATTTGGCCTCTGAACCTTTACTCCCCAGTCTCTTGCCCAGTGTAGTTTCCTGCCAAGTGTCTAGTGCCTTCCTGCAGATCCCAGCTGTTTCGTCCTAGAGGCGACCTGGCAACCATTCAAATCTCTGACTCTTTTCTTTCAAAGGCCCAGGAGGCTCTCTCCTTCCTCAGGGCTCTGGAAGGGCACTAGATGGTATATCCTGATAAAAGGTTTCACACTAAAGTGTTTATGGTTAAATGCATTCCCCTCCCAGGGATGTTTGCATTTTAAATGCTAGCTTCTGGATATGGCCTTACCCCAGAGAAGTGAATCTTTAACCGGATATTCATTTTCTAGAAAGAATAGGGTGGAAGTAGGAGCTTTTGGCCTCTCTAAAAAATTCATTTTGAGGTAAACATTCCTATAAAGTAAGGCCATTCTTGCTGGCAAATGTGAACTGTGTGTTGGGAGCTCTTACAAAGCGGATCTTCAGGGTAGTATGGGTAGTCATAGGCTTGAGAGCAAAGGGACAAGTGAGGGAGTTGGAGAGCAAAGTGTGTTTTTCAACAATGGTATAATTAGTTCCTAAGAGAGAGAGTCTTATACTAGAACATTTTAAAATTCTCCTCCTTTAAAATTACCCCTTTTCTTGGTGTTTTCTGGTCTAGTCACTTTAATAGGTATATAAAAGTTCTAAAAATGTACCAGAAAGAAAATGCAAAATGAAAGACAGTTTGGCAGCTTCCTATAAAACTAAACATTACTCCCATCATTCAATCCAGCAATTACACTCCTTAGTATTTACCCAAATGACTTGAAAGCTATGTCCACACAAAAACCTACACACAGATGTTTATAGCAGCTTTATTCATAATTACCAAAACTTGGAAGCAGCCAACGTGTCCTTCAGTAGATGAATGGATAAATAAACTGTGGTTCATCCAAACAAGGGATTATTATTCAGTACTAAAAAGAAATGAGACACCTTGCCATGAAAAGGCATGGAGAAAGCTTAAGTGGATAATACTAATCGAAAAAAAAAAAACAATCTTAAAAGATTATAATCTGTAGGATTCCAACTATATGTCATTCTGAAAAGGCAAAACTTTGGAAACAATGAAAAGATCAGTGGTTGCCAGGAATTGAGGGTGGCAGGGTAGGGGGGCAGGGAAGAATGAATAGGTGGAACCCAGAGTTTTTAGGGCAATAAAACTACTTTTGTATGATACTATGACAAAGGATACATGTCATTATACATTTGTCCAAACCCACAGAATGTACAACACCAAGAGTGACAGCTAAGATAACCCATGGACTTTAGGGGATGATGAGGTGTCAATACAGGTTCATCAATTGAACAAATGTACCATCTGGTGGGGGATGTTGGTAATGGAGAAGAGTGTGCATGCATGTGTGGGGCCAGATAGTATATGGGAAATTTCTGTACCTTCTCTCAATTTTGCTGTAAACTTAAAACTACTCTTAAAAAAAAATAAAACACTAGTACTGATAATTTCCCTATAAATTAAATATATTCTTAAATGTTCTCTGCCCATATCCACCAAAGTAGAAACAATAAGTTTTAGGACAAAAGAACTTCTTGCTTGAGATACCCACCATGATATTGTTGCCTTCCAGGTTTTAAATAGTGTCCCATTAATATAGTTAATTATCTTTTCATAGGGTTAATTTAGAATCTTAAAATTTTTTTTTCAGAGAACCAAGATGGCAGCATAGGTGAATACCTGTACTTGCTGCCTCTCACAACCACATCAATACTACAACTAAAAGACAGAACAGATATCATCCAGAACCACGGGAGGGCTGGCTGAGTGGAAGTTCTGCAACTGGAAGGAAAGAAAAGAACGCATTGAGACTGGTAGGAGGTGCGGAGGTGTGGAGGTGCGGAGGCACACGCGAAACGAGCTAACAACTAGGTGCGCTGTTGTTGTTTTTCAATCGGAAGAGAGATACAAGCTCCCAATTGCTCTGAACTCCAGTTCTGGGCAAGACTCTGGGCACCCAGACTCATACAGGGAGAAACTGAACTATCTGGCATCAGGACAGGAACACAAGGGTGGCTTTATCTCAGAGGTGCTCACAGCGATCATTGTTCCTGTGCGGGGGTGCGGGATGCGGAGATGCAGGAACCTCCCCAGTGTGGGGCTGACTGGAAGCCATTGATGTTTGCTCTGCCCTGGTGATTCCCTGAGACCCTGTGCCACCCAATTTACAACCCCACCCAAGCTGTGCGCAGTGGCTTTTGCATACAAATGGCCTATCCTTTCACAGCCTAACCTAACAGACTACAGCTGGTTCAGAGAGCTCCAAAGCTTCCAAAAGAAAGCCCAAGGCTCGGCAGCAGCAGCCTGCCTTGCTTCACAGCTGGGCCTCATTTGGGCACTCCCAAACTGCTGGGGTCCATCCCCAGCAGGTCCAGGGGTCCCCAAAGGTGTGGACGGAGTCGGCGAAGAATGAATGGCGAAGTTCTGGTTAGGATCCAGCCAAGTTCTGGTTAGGATGGTTAGGAGCTGACAAGGATCTGATGTTTATTGTCTTGTTACATCCGTATTTATACCAGCCGATTTTAATCCTGTCAATTTCTATAACAAAGGTTAGGGCGTTTCTTATCTCCATTCCAGGGAGTAAAGATTATGTAGCTTAACTACCCGCCTGGCACTTAATTAAGGGGTTGTATCCCCTCCCTAACCTCAGGGAAAAATCCCCACCTGGGGAAACAACCTTTCTCAGAGAGGTGACCTTGGTTAAAACACATGGCACTAAGTTTTAAGATTGGCTTTTAATCCTGGTTGTGCCACATACTGCATATCCCCTCAGAACTCCAGTTTTTGCATCTGTAATATGAAAATAACATCATCTACCTGTTAGGTTTAATGTAAGGTTTAATCTGAGATGTAAGATTTAATCTGCAGATCTCGATGTAGCTCCTGCTGGGTGGCCTCAGGCAGTGGCTGACTTTGCACCTCCTTGGAGATCCAGGAGCTAGTGTACCCAGTGGTTAGTGTGAGACCATACCAGATTACAACTCTTCGCATCCATAAGCAACACACTCAAGGGGCAGACTCGGTGAGCACCGAAGCCCCATTGAAGCAAGTCCTGCCACATAAGGGTATCTCCAGCACAGCAGTTCTTCCATTGTAGACACAGCTGGTCCTCACAGCCAATTGGCCTGGAGGTCAATTCCTCCCAGTGATACCAACAACAATCAATCAAGGCTTAACTACAACAAGACTGTGCCCACAGCCCACAAAGGGTGCACCAAGTGTGTCCACCTCAGGTGATTGGGGAGGCTGAGCCACTGAGCCCTATAGGACACATAGCACACAAGGCCACTCTATTAACACAGGGAAGCAGCCAAAATGCAGAGACAAAGAAACATGTTTCAAATGAAAGAAATGGAGGAAAGCAAACTACTGGGTATAGAGTTCAAAACCATGGTTATAAGATTACTCAAGAACCTTTTAGAAACCTCAGAAATTCAGTGAGACCCTCAAGGATATGAAAAAGGACCAAGCAGAAATTAAGCATACACTGACTGAAATAAAGAATAATATACAGAGATCCAACAGCAGACTAGAGGATCCCAAGAATCAAGTCAAAGATTTGAAATATGAAGAAGCAAAAAACACCCAACCTGAAAAGCAAAAAGAAAAAAGAATCTAAAAATATGAAGATCATGTAAGGAGCCACTGGGACAACTTCAAGCATACCAACATCTAAATTATGGAGGTGCCAGAAGAAAAGAGAGAGCAAGATATTGAAAACCTATTTGAAGAAATAATGACAGAAAACTTCCCCTACCTGATGAAAGAAATAGACTTACAAGTTCAGGAAGCACAGAGAACCCCAAACAAGAGAAATCCAAAGAGGACCACACCAAAACACATCATAATTAAAATGCCAAGGGCAAAAGACAAAGAGAGAATCTTAAAAGCAGCAAGAGAAAAACAGTTAGTTACCTACAAGGGAGTACCCATATGACTGTCAGCTGATTTCTCAACAGAAACTATGCAGGCCAGAAGGGAGTGGCAAGAAATATGCAAAGTGATGAATAGCAAGAACTACAACCAAGATTATTGTTCCCAGCAAAGCTATCATTTAGAATTGAAGGTCAGATAAAGAGCTTCACAGATAAGAAAAAGCTAAAGGAGTTCATCACCGCCAAACCAGTATTATATGAAATGCTGAAGGGTATTCTTTAAGAAGAGGAAGAAGAAGAAAAAGGTAAAGATAAAAATTATGAAAATAAAGTGACAACAAATACATATCTATCAACAAGTGAATCTAAAAATCAAGTGAATAAAAAATCTGATGAACAGAATAAACTGGTAATATAATAGAATCAGGGTCATAGAAAGGGAGTGGACTGACAATTCTCAGGGGGAACGGGGTATAGGGGTTCAGGAAGAGATTGGACAAAAATCTTACACCTATGGACGAGGACAATGGTGAGGAGTAAGGGCATGGGGTGGGCTGGGAACTGGGTGGATGGGAGCTATGGGGGGAAAAAAGAGAAACAACTGTAATAATCTGAACAATAAAGATTTATAAAATAAAATAAAATAATTTTTTCATTTAAAACTTGTGTCCTTATTGTATTTATTTTTGTTTATTAAAATGTATATTTTTCTTATTATTTACATCATACTAGTTTATTATAGAAAATTTAGAAAACAGAAATCTTAAAAAGGAAAATAAAAATATTCCATAGTTTCACCATGAGTTTGCTTGTTTTGACTCTTTTATATTTTCTGTTTACTTTATGTATTTAAGGGATTTCAGCTGAAAAGCATTGACTAAGACCATATATACTATCATTTTAATGGCTGCATAGTTTTCCTTGTATAGAGACAAAATTCATTCAGTTCATTCTTTATTGGTTATTGTGAACCCTGAGGTGGGGATAAAGACACTTACAACTAGTAAGAAGGGCTCCTGGTGACTACCTGGGGTCAAATTTTTAAAAAAACAGAGACTAGCAGCCATTTCTGTACAAGGGCCTCTGCACTGAATTGCCTGCCTGCACTGTGTTTCTGCCATCTGAGCCAGCCCTTATAAAGGAGTTCCTGGAATCCTATTTCAAACAGTAAGACTGAGGCTTCCCCCATCCAATAGGAGCCGCATAGCCCTGGCCAATCAGAGTGGCTCTATTCTGACCAATCAGGACAGTGCCTTTCTGACACATCAAACTGTCAGGATTTCAATCCTCATTTGCATGAGAATAGACCAATCAGAGACCAAGGCCTGGGACTCCTGTTTATATAAGGCAGTTCCCCTCTGACTCTGAGAGCACTGTTTCCCCGGAAGGCTGCCGCCCAAGCTGATCTGATCCCTAGCTGAGCTGAAACAGATGTCCTCTCACCCAGTGCAGTGCAAGCCAGACTGGAATGAAGGGGAGCAGACCATCCAGGAGCAGATCAGAACCATCTAGTCAGAGAGGAGCCTGGCCCCAGGCCCTTCTACAGCCCTTCTGTTGCAGGCTCTATCACAATTGAGCTGTTCCACAGGGCTGCGATGTTTTCGGATGTATCACAATTGAACTGTTTTGCACTGAATAAAGTTTTCTTCTTCACCGCACCCCAAATTGGGGATTGCTGTTGGTGTTGAATTAGAGCCAAAGACCATTGGTTAACATTAAGTTGTTTATATTTCCCAATTATTCTAAAGAACACTGTAATAAATATCACAGCAGCTAAGTGTTTGCAACTATTTCTTTGAGTTAAATTATTAGATGAGCAATTATGGGTTAGAGGAAATTAATATCATTCCCATAGTAGTGTGCTTGAAAATTCCTGTTTCTACATCTTTACCAATATTAAATTGACAATTGAAAAAAGAAACCATTCTGCCAATTAAAGTAGCTGAATACAGTCTCACAGTATTAATTTATGTTTCTAAAGTTGTATATACTTCCATTTTCTTTTATTATGAAATGTTTGTTCATATCTTTGACTCATTTTCTTATATTTCTTTGTTCATTTATGTCTTCTTGATTTGTGAGTATTCTCTAACTTTTGATTCTCACATATTTGAAGTTACTTTCTCCTCAATAGCTATTTGACTCCTAATTTTATATATATACATTAAAAATGTTTGTATAGTTATCCTATATAATAAAAGGGTAATATGCAAATTGATCCTAATGGCAGAATGACCGGTCACTATGACATGCACTGATCACCAAGGGGCAGACGCTCAATGCAGGAGCTGCCCCTGGTGGTCAGTACGCTCCCACAGGGGGAGCTCCGCTCAGCCACAAGCCAGGCTGACAGCTGCGAGTGCAGTGGCAGTGGCAGGAGCCTCTCCCGACTCCTCAGCAGCACTAAGGATGTCCGACTGCGGCTTAGATCCACTCCCCCTGGGAGGGGGCCTAAGCCAGCAGGTGGGCATCCCCCGAGGGGTCCTGGGCTGCAAGAGGGACCCCCCCCCAGTGCACGAATTTCGTGCACCAGACCTCTAGTGTATAGTAATATTTCCCTGATGGTTTATTCCTTCAATGTCATAACTAGAAAGTAATTCATCTACAGAAGATCATATAATTATATACTTTCATTTTTAAGAGGACACATTGAAAAAATGAAGTACCATACTTAGAAATCAAATACATAAATAACATAAAATGGAAACACAAAATAACATATACTAAAAGAAAAAAATCCATCACTGAACCATTCTTAATTTTTAGTTTTATCAATTATGAAACCATTCCCTCTATAGGAAAACAAGGCAGGAGTTTTATCTCAGATTAAATTTACTTTAAAAGTATTTCCATCCTGCCTTATCTCTACCTGTATTATTTAAGCTTTTAAAATTACCAGGGAGAAAAAGACAAGAAAATATTAAAAAATTGAGGTGGCAAAGACTTTTATCTATTTCTTTTTTTCCTGTGGATGAAATTACACAGAGGCAACAATGAGAGAAAATTCACTGTAGATCTCCAAATTTCTATGACCCCATTCTTTTGTGTAGTGAAGTAGAAATAGTTGCCATTTGAATGTGAAATGCTGTCATCTAGTGGATTGTAGACTTTACCATGGACATGATTCCCATCCAGAAATGTCCCTGGAGAGTCTTGAGTTGTCAGCGTTCACATGATTATTCTTATCTTTTTTTTCTCTCATCTTAAGGTGAGAGACAGAAGTTAATGCATTGGAAGTTAGAGAAGTTGTTCAGTAATGAGATATAGCACAGACCAGGGATAGAAGAGATGTGGGAGCAAAGGAAAAGGGGAGATGGGGTGTATTGCTTGTGTGGGGTGTACTGTATCTGAAGTAGGGATTATTACCTCATTTTACAAAAGCTCAGAGCAGTCTAAGAACTTCCCGTGGCCACACAGCTGACAAGCGAAGGAGCTGGGTTTTGAAAAATAGGATGTTGAAAATAACAGGAATATTTGAAGACAGCAAGAAAGGTCAAAATCTAACATGAGATAGGTGGTGGGGTAACAGTTTTTTAATTGATGGATGGTTGTTAGTCTCACATCCATCCTCCTTGGGGAGTGCTGAGATGGTCAACATTTAGAACAGAGTGCTAAATTCTTTCTATACAAGCATAAAATACATGGTTTTAATAAGAATGCCTTCAGTTGGTAAATTAATATTCCTTTTTCAAGGTGCTTTCTCTTAGGTGGGTAACCTAGGACCTATATTAATCCTTCACTTCAAAGTCAGAAGTGTCTGCTATTTGGATGTATGTAAGAATTTCTATAAATATGTTGTAATGGAATGCCCTGGTTATCGGATAGGACCCAAGCCTAGTTAGGATTCTCCCCTACTGAAAAGGGAGAGAGATGCCTTCTCAGTGATACCGGCAGTTAGGGAAGGCTCTGCGCTCCTTCCTTCATTCATCACAGTGCTGGATACACGTGCCCTCTGCAGCTTAGCTCATTTCTAGTCAGTGTATGCGCTACTCCTCCCCACCCCTGAATGAAAGCATTTCCAAAAATAACAAGTGCATCACTTTATTTGTAGACTTCCTCTTGCCAGGATCAGTAGGCTGATTTACAAATTATAGGTAGGTGTGCAAAACAGATCAAGGTTCACTGGCTCTGAGCCCACTCACTACCCCTCCCCAAGATCAGATGTTGTCCTTCGTTCTCAGCTAATCGCTTCTGCAAACATTGCTAGTTCCGGACACTCAGGCTGCACTTGGATCAAAGCAGCACGGGCTGCCTCTTCTTAGAAAAGGAGAAATAAATGAGGTCCTTCGTTTTGCAAATGACCATACTCGAAGCACGACTTCACTGGTTTAATTTTTACGAATTTGTATTTGAAATAGGTCCCTGTGTCTACGTATTAGACCATTTTTATTGGTGAGTAATTTGCCTCTGTCTTTTTCCCCCCTATCAGATACAGAACTCTTTCTATTGGAATTAAATTTTTACAGGAAAGAGGAAATGCCTGCAATGAAATTCCTCTCCCATAATCTGATGATAGAATGTTGCTGAGTGAAATGACTGTTGCTTCCCCAACAGCCACTGAAAAAGCGAAATTCTTTGGCATGGTGGACTAATTACCGTGTGTGTGTGTGTGTGTGTGTGTGTGTGTGTGTGTGTCATGCTGTATTGAGTGAAATTTTTGGATTTTTCAATCATATTGACTATACAAAACATCAAAATCATACCGGCCCTCTATGAAATGTCAGTCTTTCCCTCTGCTCTCCTGGCTAACTGCCTCCCTACTTTAGGCACGAAAGGAGAGAGAAAAGGGAATGAAGAAGAAGAGGGACAAGGTAGAAAGGGCAGGAAACACCTTCCCACAGCACCTCTCACTGGCTCACTACCCTCATCTGCTTTTATGCTTTTCTTTGACTCCAGTCTGTACTCTGAAATGTGAATGAAAATTCCAGGGAAACCTGGAGGCAGAAAGCTGCATCCCAAGGCCATTGTCACTAAACAATAGAATGTTGTGATAGTTAAGTTTATGTGTCAACTTGACGGGGCTCAGAGACAAGCAGAGAGCTGGTAAAACAACATTTCCTGGGGGAATCTGTGAGGGGTGTCTCCAGCAGACATTAGCGTTTGAGTCGGTGGACTGAGTTAAGAAGATGGTCCTCATGGTGCAGGGGGGCATCTCTCAGCAACGGAGGGCCTGAAGGGAACAAAAGGTGGAGGAAGGCCTACTTTGTCCTCTTGCTTGAGCTGAGACATCCGTCTTCTTCTGCCCAGGGACATTGGCACTCCTGGTTCTCAGGCCTTCAAACTTGGACTGAATCACAGACCACAAGCTTTCTAAGGTCTCCATCAGCAGACAGCAGATGCAGAAATTTTTAGCCTCCATGTAAGCCAATTCCTCATAATAAATCTCCTCATCTCTATCTCTACCTATATGAAAAAATAAACATTAAGTATATAAATAATGATAGAGGGGGGGGGGGAGAGATATCTAATTAGGTCTGTTTCTTTAAATACCCTGAGTAATAAACTGGAAAGTATGAAAGTTAGAAGCGACCTGATCTGGTCAAAATGGCAAAATATGTAAATGCTGTGCTTGCCTTCTCCTGCAGCCACATCAAAATTACAACTAAACTATAGAGAAACCATCCTTGAGAACCACCGGAAGTCTAACTGAACAGAAGTCCTAGAACTAAGGATACACAGAAGAAGTCATGCTGAGACTAGTACGAGGGGCAGAGACACGGAACAGGCTGGCCCCACACTCATGTACGGTGATTAAAAATTGGGAGGGATATCTCAGCTTCAAAATTTCTCCCTGAGGAGCAAGGAGTTCCAACTCCAGAACAGGAGTCCCAGCTCAGGGTTCCAGTGCTGGGAAGAGAAGTCTCCATAACTCTGGCTGTAAGAACCAGCTTGGATTATAGCTGAGTGAGGTAGAGAAGGCTGCTGAAGTCCCAGGTATTCCTCCTAAAGGGCCCGAGCACTAACTTACTCCCTGATGGACTTACCTGCTCTGAGCTCCAGCACTGGGGCAGCAGCTCAAAAGGCACCAGGGACATACAGGGAGGAACTGAATTGTCTGACTTGAGGGAGAGGCCTGGAGGGGCAGCTTTCTCCCAGACAGAAGCGCTGATAGATGCCATGATGCCATCGTTCCTTTGCTGAGCCCTCTCCCTGCAGGTACAGACAGGTGCTTTATCTGAGTCCCCATCAACCTTGCTAACACCATTTGCCTCACCCTAGTGAGTCCCTTAGACCCTACCTTACCCAACTTATGGGCCCGCCCAAGTCACTTTTAGTGGCTTTCCATACAAACGGCCTATCTTGGCTCATGCTGTGCACTTTCCTAATATCTCTCAAAGGTTTACAAACCTCAAATAAGTAACATCTGCCCTGTGTGCCTCATACCTCTTGCTAAGCAACCCTCGGCCTGGCACTAGCAGCAGCCAGCCTCATTTCAAAGCTTAGGCTCTCCCAGGAACCTCTGAGCCCAGCACAAGTGGAAAACATCTCCAGATCACTTTGTTGCAGGCAGGGCACTTAACCTACATCAGTGTCCCTCCCAAGAGGCCCAGAACCAACACACTCGATAACCAGGTTCAGATCACACCAGAGCACCACCCAACTACCCCCACAAATGACACACTCAAAGGGCAGACTCTGCAAGCATCAGAGACCTGCTGAAATGAATCCTGCTCCATAGGGTTAGCCCCTGAACAAGAGCTTCTCTGAGGGTCAACCCTTACATGGCTATTTCAAAAAGGCTCAACTACAATAGGAGGTCACACACCATCCACACAAAAGACACACCTAGAGTACCCAGCTCAGGTGACCAGGGAGACTGTGCCACTGGGCCCTCCAGGAAGCCTTCTATATAAGGCCACTCTACCAAGGCTGGGAGATGTAGCAGATCCACCTAATACATAGAAATAAACATAGGGATGCAGCCAAAATGAGGAGACAAAGGAACATGTCCCAAATGAAATAACAAAATAAATCTCCAAAAAAGAACTAAATGAAATAGAGACAGGCAATCTACCAGATGCAGAATTTAAAACGCTGGATATAATGATGCTCAATGAGTTCAGTGAGAAATTTAACAAAGATATAGGAGAGACAAATATGGAGATAGAATACATAAAAAAGAACCAGTCAGAAATGAAGAATACAGTAACTGAAATAAAGAATACATTAGAAAAAAATCAACAGTAAATTAGATGAAGCAGAGTATCAAATCACTATGGAAAATAAGGGAGCAGAAAACACCCAATCAGAATAGCAAAAAGAAAAAAGAATCCAAAAATATGAAGCTAGTTTAAGGGGCCTCTGGAACAACATCAAGCATACCAACATGTTGTTCCAGAAGCCCCTTAAACTGCTATTCAGATCACATCATAGGGGTACCAAAAGGATCAAAAAGCGAGCAAATTATTGAAAACCTATTTGAAAAAATTGATGAAAAACTTCCCTAACCTGGCTAAGGAAATAGATATTCAAGTCTAGGAAACACAGAAAGTTCCAAACAAGATGAATCCAAAGAGGCCCACACCAAGATGCATCATAATTAAAATGCCAATGGTTAATGACAAAAAGAGAATCTTAAAGGCATTAAGAGAAGAGCAGTTAGCTACCAACAAGGGAATGCCCATAGGAGTATCAGCTGATTTCTCAACAGAAACTTTGTGGGCCAAAAGGGAGTGGCACAAAATATTCAAAGTGATGGAAAGCAAGAACCTACAACCAAGATTATTCCATCCAGCAAAACTATCATTTAGAATTGAAGGACAGATAAAGAACTGCCCAAATCCCTACTCCAAAAAAATCTGAAGGAGTTCATCACCACCAAGCCAGTACTACAAGAAATGTTAAAGGAACCTTTTTAAAAAGAAGCAAAAAAAAAGTAAAAAATATGAACAATAAAATGCCAATAACTACATATCTATCAGTTACTTTAAATGTAAATGGATGAAATGCTCCAATCAAAGACATAGGGTGGCTAAATGAATAAGGAAACAAGACTCTTACATATGCTATATACAAGAGACTCACTTCAGATTGAAAAACACTCAGACTGAAAAAGATATTTCATGAAAATGGAAACAAGCAAACAAAAAAGCTGGGTTAGTAATATTTATATCACACTAAATAGACTTAAAACAAAGGCTATAACAAAAAACAAAGAAGGATCCAGCAATTACACTTCTGGGTATTTATCTGAAGAAACCTCAAACACTAATTTGAAAAGACATATGCATCCCTATGTACATTGCAGCATTATTTAAAATAGCCAAGATATGGAAGCAACCTAAGGGTCCACCAATAAATAAATGGATAAAGAAAAACTGGTACATATATACAATACTAAAGACCCGGTGCACAAAATTCGTGCACGTGGCGGGGAGGGTCAGCCAAGCCTGCACCCTTTCACAGTCTGGGAGCCCTCAGGGGATGTCTGACTGCGGCCACGGAGGTGGGTCACTGTGCCTGCCCCCTGGTGGTCAGTGCATGCCATAGCGACCGATTGTTCCTGGGTTTGGGGTTTGGTCGATTTGCATATTACTCTTTTATTATATAGGATACAATGTGACTTAGCCATAAAAATAAATAAAATCTTGCCATGTGCAACAACATGAATGTACCTAGAGGGTATTATGCTAAGTGAAATAAGTCAGACAAAGACAAATAGCATATGATTTCACTTATACATGGAACCTTAAAAAACAAAATAAAAAACAAACAAAACAGAAACAAACTACAGATACAGAGAACATTTTTATGTTTTCCAGATGAGAGGGGGTTTGGGGGAGGTGGTTGAAAAAGGTGAATGAATTAAGAAGTACAAATTGATAGTTACAAAATAGGGGATATAAAGTATAGCATAGGGAATACAGTCAATAGTATTTCAATAATTATGTATGGTGTCAGATAGGTACTAGATTTATTGGGGTGATTACTTCATAAAGGTATAAAAATGTCTAATTACTATGTTGTACATCTGAAACAAATAAAATATTGTAGGTCAACTATAATTGAAAAATAAAAAATTATTTTTAAAAAAGAAGTGACTTCAATTAATTAGACACAAGAAACACAATGGTAAGAAACAGACAAAATGATTGCTTCATGCCCACGCACAGCTAACACATATCAGAGCCAGGGCTAGATGGCTGGTCTTCAGACTCCCCCAGTCCAGCTCTGTCTATCACACCCTGCTTTCCTCAATAAGGCTCAGCTTCCCAAGTTTGGGATCATGACATCAGACTCAGGTTTTCCTCTTCCACACTCTCCTTGGCATCACACAAAGGGATAGGGGCACTGCCACCATATTTATAGACACACCAGAATAGTGGTTTTCAACCAGCTGTGATTTTTGTCTCCTCAGGATTTTTTTTCAATGCCTGGAGATATTCTCTGCTATCACAACTTCAGGAATGCTGCTGTCATCTAGTGGGTAGAGGACAGGGTGCTGTTGAACATCCTGCAGGACAGTCCCGCCCCACACACACACTGAAGAATAATCCTGCCCCAAATGCCAACAGTGCTGAGGTGGAGAAACCTACACTCGAGCATCCCAAGGCTGGTCTGCCAAACCCAGAGGCAGGTCTGTCCTTGGGATCTGGTTTTGGCAGGAGCCGTTGCAGATCTGCGGACATGAGACCAGTAGATTGAGTGGCAGGATAGGAGGAGGGTAACACATCTGGTTGCTGGCCTGGCTCTGCTCTAAACCAGTCTGTGCACCAGAAGCCACTTCTTGTCTCACTTTGATTTCAATGGAAGATTCCATGCCCAGAGTGGTCATGGCTGCAGGGACTGGGAATCGTTCGGACACTGCCCACAGAAGGTGCCTTGGAAACTCTGAGCATGCCCAGCCAGGCTTGGCTATGGGTGAAGCACTGTGTGTGTCAGGTTGTGTCTGCAGTGTTCTGGCTTTCACTCCAGCAGGAAAGTCAGGGCCAGAGCACAGACTGTGGGCAAGACACCCTGACCTGAGCTTCCTCACCCCTCACTCTGCAGCCCCGCTCCCCGACAGCCCCAAACCCGGGGCATTCACACTCACCTTCTACCTCCCACAGCATCCCAATGCCATTGCTTATTTTCTACAATTTGCTTTGCCCCCAAGTTGCTTTCCCAACGCCCAATTCCTCTTTTTATAATCATCATTAACAATCTCTAAAGTTCATTCCAGACCAGACATTCTATGACAGTAAATCCGTGGGTCCATTCAGTCTCCTACTAGCTTTGCACTAAACCCTCAAAACTATTATGGAAAACTTCCTAGTGACGCTGCTGCTAAAATGATGGCTTTGCTGCCCCCTCCTGTCCACCAGCTTGGGCCATACCTGAGTACCTTATGCCTTTATTTCCTCAGATGCCCAGCACCTAAAAAAAAACCTCTTCCCAGAGGATCCTTGAAGTCCTTTGAGATACTGATCAAAAGACATTTACTAGAAATTCTTGAGGCCCACAAATGGGTGTATCTGGTGGCTCACTTGGGAGATGCTCAACAAAGATTTGCTAACGTGGTTTATAATCAGCAGGGCCCACAAATATAACGGCACCTGTGTTGCTTTAAGTGGCTTATGTCGCTGGAAAATCGCCTGTGCACCATTTCTTTAAGTTTCCATTTCATTAGTACTGCCCAGAGAGATTTTTTTTAAATCACTCTTAGTTTCTCGCCCTCTACCCAGAAACTCACAGCAGAGGAGGAAAAAGAAAATAAAATCCAGAACAATAAAGGAGTCTTAGTGCCACTGCTGTCCCCAGATCTGAATCTTAAAGAACACTGCTCTGAGCCAAAGCCTTGGTGAGTTTTGTTTCACCATTATCGAACCTCAAGAACACAAAGTTAAAAATTAACCGGTCTGCAATCAGGCTCTTGTTTTGTCTATTTAAAAATGTAGAGGCATGGACACAGTCTTTTGGGCGAAACAGCCTTTTAACCCAAAGGAGAATTAATTTAAGGAAATTGCTTCGACTGTGGCAGTTGTGAACCAGAATCTGTTCATGTGCACAGGCGTACTTCTGTCAAGCCTATTGTTTTAACTGAGAAATCTCCCCGAGCAGAAACCACAGCCACAAAATGTCACAACAGGGAGTAAAACACCCTGACTACTTAGTGACTCAGAAGTCACGACAACTCGGCTCTGTAGTGGCAGCGGGGCTTGCTGGAGCTGTGGAGATGTTCATTAATTGTGTGGGGCTCCAGGACGCGTTTTGGTTTTGCAAGCTCTTTGGCAGCTCCTGCCTTCCTGTTTATCGGCCGGCCTCCACGTGCTCACACAATTCAGAACACAAGTGAGGTCTTTTACAATTCAAAACCAGGAAAGACCAGGATATTTGTCATTAGACTGCAAATAAAAAGATCTCAGTGCTGGAAGATGTGTGTCCCTATCTCCTTCCCTTTGAAGGCTGCAATTAAGCATGTTCATGGAGAATGCATCCTTGCCATCCTAAGAAAAGGGGGGATATGAACCCAATTATTTGATAGTCAACTTTGCCCCTGAAATAAATGAAACTGCAAAGCTGTCTTTTACCAGATGCCCAGGCACTGACAGAAAGCTGTGCGACCAGAATTTCATATCCATTCCCTTGGGGCATGATTTAAACCAAGAAATCTGTCGTCAGGAGGCAAGTGGGAAACTGCTCGGGGACAGCTGAACAATGATGGTGAAGGGTTTTTGTCTCCCCCTCAACCCCGTAAAACTAAGTGAAACCGATCTCTGATTGATTATTAAACACTTTGCATTAAATGGCTGGGGGATATTCTGCTCATTAAATCCATGATTTTTAGCAGAGCTATTTCTGCCGGATTATACCGTGGGGGGAGGGGTTAGGTGGAGAAGAGGGGTGGGGGAAGGGGACGGAGATAATGAGAAGGAAGTAATAGCATCAAGTTGGCAAAACTCTTGAGGAAGTTAAAAAACACGTCTGTTAGCAACATCGCCTGCCAAACGGGTGCCATTCTTTTTGAGGTGAAGGAATCAGGTGAACACTCCATAAGTTACATAAATGTGTAATCACTAGTTACTGTAATTTAAAAATTTTTTTAAAGAATCAGGTGAACAAATATAAGTTATCACCTTTACTATGGAAAGCAGTTACTCACTATGGGGAGTGGAAGAATAATGTCTAATGGAATTATTTTCTTCTTTTTGGGAAAGACATGCATTTAGGACAAATTTTCTCCATCTCAAATTGATTCTCTGAAGTATTAGTACTAATAAAGGTTAACATGTTTCTCCTTATTTTGGTCATACATTATGTCTGCTATCGCCGATTTGTGCCTTTTAAAAGATTTTGCACACCAGTGCCTTGCACCACGGGATGTAATATAAACATGGATTCCTTGGTCTTAAACAGAACATTTGATGGGACTCAAAGGTGTGAGTAGAGGAGGTATCACTATGCTTTTATTTACTAGATGTGTGTTCTTCCCGTTCTCATGGATTTTATATTTTCTTCCACTTTACTTGGAATAACATCGTCTCCTCTCTATCTCAGATGATTACCTTTTTGTTCAGAATTCACTAAACGAATACAGTTATTCTGTTTGTTGCTAAGCAACTGAGCTGGGTTACCCAGAAGAATCTCACTCCACTGTCAGATCCTTGTTCCCTTTTTGATAATTGACCACAGAGAGAGTTTGCTGGTGAGGAAGAAGAGCTGGCAATCAAGAGGCTTGAGGAATAAAAAAGAATGAACTGTTCCAGTTTTGTCAAACACTTTTACATAGACAAATTCAATGGAATACCATTTAATAATAAAAGGAATGGACCACTGATACACACAACATGGATGAAACTTAAATGCGTTAAGAAGAAGCCAGGCACAAAAGAGCATGTGCTATGTCTATTTCGCTTCGTTTAGATGAAACTTGAGAAAAGACACAGGGAATTTCTAGGGATGACGGAAATGTCCCAACATCTGTATCTCGATTGTAGAAATTACACAAGATGCAAATTGAAATGAAATTTAAAGGGATGCATTTATTTTATGCAAATTATACCCCAATAAAGAAAGCAAAGCTATTAGCACTCATTGTATGTAGTTTCTTAAATTTGGTTTTAGTTGTGTTATTTTTTAAGACTAGGAATATCTTTTCCTATGGAGAATAACTTTTTTTTTACAGGGAAAGGAATTTCGTGTCACATAAATAAAATGCAACTTAATTTTTAAAGAAAGAGTTTTTATTATTTTTTTAAAGAACACTTATTTGAAAAGTATTAAAATTAATAATTCTCCCTTGGCTGCTTGTTACCTTTACATTTTATTTTTATTAGTTATACGTGCTAATAACTCCTATTCTACAGAAACAACTACTTTCAACTCTTTTAAGCTATTCTCTTGGAATTAATTTAGCATTTCTACTAATATGTTTACATGTTGCTTCCGGATTTTTCAGATTATGCTTTATTGGTTTCTCACTCTAGAAATATTATATTTCACATTCTCTCTCTCTCTCTCTCTCTCTCTCTCTCTCTCTCTCACACTCATACACACACACACACACACACACACACACACACTTCCAGTTTCTCATCTTTCCAATGAGGTTATAATTGTTTGATTTTATAAATGCCATTCACTGCTGAGACAAGTAGAAACCATAATTTCTTTCCCTGCATAACTTTTTGTTTTCCCTGGAGTTAATAAATGCTGGGGTTTTGTTTGTGTTTAGTTTGCTCCAATGAGGTCCCATGCCTCCAGGTGAACCACACAAATGTCACCCTGCTCCTCCTTTCTGATCATCCCCTGCACTCCCTTCACCTCTCACTGGATTGACATGTTTTGGGAAACTCCCTTAAAAAGAATAAATAGCCTGACTGTCACGGCTCAGTGGTTGAGCATTGACCTATGAGTCAGGAGTTCACAGGTTGATTCATGGTCAGGGCACATGCCCAGGTTTCAGGCTTGATCCCCAGTGTGGGGTGTGAAGGAGGCAGTCAATCAATGATTCTCTCTCATCATTGATGTTTCTATCTCTCTCTCCCTCTCCCTTCTTCTCTGAAATTAAGTATATATACTAGAGGCCCGGTGCATGAATTTGTGCACAGGTGGGGTCCCTCTGGGTGGCCTGCAGGGATCAGGCCTAAACCCGCAGTTGAACGCTGCCTGCAGCTCCTACCTGCTGCTCCCACTCATCCCGGTCCCACAGTGCCTGCTACAGGCTTGGGCCCAATCAGTTCCAATTAGGAGAGGCTCGCGCTGTCACAGCAGCACTTGCCAATCATGAGCCCTGCATCTGGTGCCCTCCCAAGGGGAGTGGCCTGCAAGATTGGGCTGAAACTGGCTCTCTGACATCCCCCAAAGAGTCCCAGATTGTGAGAGGGTGCAGGCCAGGCTGAGGGACCCCACTGGTGCACAATCGAGGCCAGGGAGGGACCACAGGAGGGCTCCAGGGCATGTCCGGCCCTTCTTGCTCAGTACCGATCGGCGGGACCCCAGCAGCAAGCTAACTTACCGGTCGAAGCAGCTGCCTCCTGGTGGTCAGTGCACGTCATAGCGACTGGTCGACTGTCTGCCCCCTGGTGGTCAGTGCACATCGTAGTGAGCGGTTGAACAGCCTTAGCATATCATTAGCATATTATGCTTTGATTGGTTGTTTGGTTGTTCTGCCGTTCAGTCTATTTGCATATTACCATATATATATAAAGGATGAATGGTCTGCTTGATTAAAAACATTTTTAATCTACTCATATGTAAATGATTGTTTGTCTGGGTATAGATATCAAGATGGAAATGTATTTCCTTCCTGAAATTTGAAGCCATTTTTCCACTCTATTCTTAATTTCTAGTGTTACTTTGAGAAATCTATGCCATTCTGATACATGTTGCTATAGGAAACCATTTCCTTTCGCTGAAAGATTCTCACAGAATCTTCTCTCTTCCCAGTGTTCTGAAACATCACAATGACCTTCCCTAGCGTGGGTTCATTTTTACCCATTGTGCCAAGGACTCAATGGTCCCTTTCAATCTGTCAATTTATTTTCATCTGTTCTGGAAGACTCTGAACTGTTTCTCTGATGATTACTTTCATTCCTATTATTTATATGTTCGGATACTCGGGACTCAATTTCCAATTATCTTTTCATCCCTATTTTCTATTGCTTGGTGTGTTTTCTCAATTTGATCTTCTAATATGTCTATTGAGCTTGTTGTTATTATATTGTGATTTCTAAGGGTTGCTTTTTCACAGAGAGTGATATATTCTTTTATTTCTCTGCATATATTAATGTTCTGTCTTAGTTTTGCTCTCCCTATAAAGTCTCCTCCAAGTTTGTGTCTTCTATATGTTTTGGTCTTTGTCTTAGTCTGTTTGGACTATTGTACCATAGACTGAGTGCTGTATAAACAACACACATTTATTTCTCACAGCTCTGGAGGTTGGAAGTCCAAGATCAAGGCACCAGCTGATTTGCTGTCTGGTGAGCAATTGCTTTTAGGTTAATAGGTGGCTGTCTTTTCACTGTGTCCTCTCACAAGAGCTCTCTGGGGCCTCTTTTACAAGGACACTAATCCCATCACGAGGGCTCCACCCACATGACCTAATCACCTCCCAAAGCCCCATCTCCTAATACCATCATCTTGGGGATTAGAATTCAACATATGGATTTTTGGGGGGAACACAAGCATTCAGGTCATTGTGGTCTCTCTCTCTTATGATGAAGGCTTTCCACAGATGTCCAGTGATCTGCTTTCTGCTATACTTAAGGCTGGAGCACTAAATGGCAGACGGGGAGCTCTCTGTGTGTAGATGGGCTTGCCATGTGGGCCTCACTTTCTGTCAGGTAAGGAAGAAGGAAGATCTGGGACCCTGATGCTTCTTACATAGACTTTCATCGAATCCTTTGGTTTCCAACACCATTTTCAACACTATTCTAGGGGTGTCCACGCAGCTAATTCCTGAGCTCTGGGGTCCTGCCTTTTGGCTTTCCTAATTGCATACTTAGAATTCATCTTGCTTGGATCTGTATCTCTTTCTGCTAAAGAGATGCCTTCTGTTATCCAGCTGCAAATTTCCCCTCCTCCTCTTCTTATCTGGGTAGATTTACATGTTATGATGATTGTTAGTTATTTGCTAACCCTTTTTGGCTTGCTTTGTGAGGTTTTAAGAGAGGATAGAGAGAAATACTTGAGATTCACCGTCCATCTTTAACTAGAAAAAAATTTGTTTTAGATGTTTGAATTTTATATCATGGACAAGTAGAAAAAAAGAAGGAGTTGGGAAAACACATATATAGACAAAGTTGATATGGGAAAATATACACACACAAAAGAGAAAAGTTTGACAAAGCAAGACATACACAGGGCACACGAAGGCCAGTTTGGAAAGACAGACTCATGAAATAACAGGTTTGTGGGATGCTATTGTGTCACTGTCCTTGTTCTGTAAGAGAAGGAAAAAGAGCAAAGTTCTTCTTCATGGAATTCACCCGCGCCATTGAACAGAAACCATGGCAGTGTGATTCCTTGTGACCTACAAAGACTGTAGACTTATGCCTTTAATGAAACAGGATTTGTCCCTTAATTCCTGTTCCCTCTCCCAGCTCTCTGCACTCTGTAACCAAAGGAAGATGTTCTGCTGGTTACCAGAGAAGGTGAAATTCTGAGGAGCTCAGGGCAGACGGGACCTAAGGCGAGCTCAGTATCTTTGGATTGAACAATCTCTGTGCCCAGATACTTTAGTCCAGTGGTCGGCAAACTGCCGCTCCTGAGCCACATGCGGCTCTTTGGCCCCTTGAGTGTGGCTCTTCCACAAAATACCAACTTCTGTGCATGGGCCACGAAGTTTCAATCGCACTGTACATGCGCGCCCGCATGTGATATTATGTGGAAGAGCCACACTCAAGGGGCCAAAGAGCCATATGTGGCTCGCGAGCTGCAGTTTGCCAACCACTGCTTTAGTCTATTATAACTGGAGGCACAGTGCACAAAATTCATGCGTGAGTACCATCCCTAGGCCTGGCCTGCAATCAGGGCCATCTTCCCCGGCTGCCGGCAGCTAGCCCTGCCCCCCGCTACCACCCACCCCTGGTTCCCCATTCGCCATCGGGTGATCCGAGCCTACCGGCCAGAGGGAGAAACCAAGGGGTTGGCCATGCCCAAGAGGTTGGCTCACCCTCCCTCCCTGCAGGTCATCCTCTGTGTGTGGGGCGACCAGTGGGGCGAGGGCCTTGGCTTGGTGCCAGCCTAGTGCCACCCACGTCCCCCATCACCCACCCCCAGTTCCCTGTTCACCATCCGGTGATGGGAGCCTGCCGGCTGGGGAAACGGACTGAGAGGTGGTCAGTGCGTCTCATAGTGACTGGTCGAGCGGTCGTTCTGGTTGTTCCACTGTTAGGGTCAATTTGCATATTAGCCTTTTATTATATAGGACAATGCATCACCAAAAGCAAACAAAGTATCTAACAATGGAGGGATGACTTTTTTAACATCATATTTTTGCACTTTGGACACATATTATCTCTAAACTTCACAACCCTGCAAGGAAGGTATTAGTATTTCCATTTCACAAATGATGAAACTGTGGCTCAAATAGGCGATGTGATTTGCCCAAAGCCACCTTGAAAGGAAAGGATTGAAACTGATTTTGAAGCCAGTGGTTATTGCCCGTATCATGCTGCAAGAAAGCCAAGACATCCTTTCTAGACATCCTTTTCTCGGATTATCTGTTTTTGTTTCTTGAGTTGACTTAAACTCAATAGATATGTCTTAATTATTATAACCAGGGAAGCAAGAAATTGCAAGTTCCTAAAGCTTCACCAGCCATCAAGAAGCATTTCAAATAGGCAAAGGGGCAGATACTTAGCAAACCAATGAGCTGCTGACACCGTCAGAATTTCCAGAGCTGTGAGTTAAAACGGCAAACAACACAAATCCATTGGCAGACTGCCAACGCTTCTGTCTGCCCTCACAGCACCGGATTTTCACAACTGTGTGCCCTTGACTGGTGCAAACCCTGCAAAATACCTTCTAAGTATCATTATTTTGAAACTTGAGAGGACCACAGAAAAATTCAGATAGCTCGTTCCCAAGCGAAGTTTCAAGATACCACAGAAAACATAACACACTCTCAAATGTGGGGATTTTCCATTAAAAAGTACGATCTGTAGCAACTTGTGACACTTAAAAAAAGCCACACACAGCTGTTCCCTTGCCTGCCAATGCCATAATCTTGTTTCCTAACTGCAGCTCAGTGGAAGAAATTAATCTTCACAGACTTGCTTTGATGTCAATCTACACAGGAACCAAGACCAAAATCAGAGAATGCATGAGAGTTGGCCATTATACTTCACCATTTCTGCAGCAATTAGGCTCCAAACTCTGCAAAACACCCAAGCAACAGTTAGAAGCTCACTTTGCAAAAGATTAAAATATCAGCTGTCCTACCCAAAATAATCTACATTATCGGTGATAAATAAGCCTGAAACTAAGGTTTTACAGTTTTATCTAATCACAATTCTAAAAAGAATTCACACTGAAATGCAAACACTAAAAATACCTTACGGGTGTGTACTGGGGCGGGTGTGGGGGTGTGGGTGCAGGCAGGGAGAGGTCAAGGGGGAGAAAAGGAGACATATGTAATACTTTAAACAATAAAGAATTTAAATTTTAAAAAAATGCCTTAAGACACTACCCCTCTCACAGGCATTTCCTTTTAAACCGGAGACAGCCCCATCACTGCTCATGCTCGCCATTCTTTGGCTCTCTCTTTTTCTTTTATATTCTTTTTAACTTAGTTAGGTGTGTGCTATTGTTGCTTAGAATCACAAGGGACCGCCAAAGAATTATTCTTGTGGAGGATTCAAAATTTTGAAAAGACAGCCAAAATAATTTATTCATTTGCAGAAGGATGGAATTTTCCGGGAAGCTACGGAAAAAAAAAATGTCAGTAACCATATTTTGCCTGAAGCTTGAACAGTTTAAAGCAGGGAAATGTCACGATAGGAAACCAAGTAGAATTAGATCGCTGCCTCTGACAACCAGACAGGATCCCTGAGAAAAAGCGGAGGGGCCTTGGTGCTTGAGCTCCCTGAACACACCAGCTGACATCCCTCTGCGGACACTTTTGCTTTCTGTGATGCCAGCACCACTGGTCAGTTCTGCTCTCCTCTGCTGCTGAGGAGGAGGGGTGAGGAGAGCAGAAAAGAACAGAAGAAGGAAGGGATGTGCCCGTATTCCTGGCACCCACCTTCTTCAGTGGCTCCAATGTGCCAAGGAAGAAGATGAAAAAGACAGCCCCTTTCTAGAGCAACATAACATCTGATGAGTTGTGTGTGTGTCACAGATTGTCGCCCATTGGCCCCAGAACAAAGGACATGAAGGTACTAGGCCTAGTACTTGGCACATGGTACATGCTCTTGAGGTTTCTGTTAAATCTCAGTCCAATCTAAGTGGCTAGGGTCTGTTGTGCTCCATTGTGGGAATGTGACTTTCTTGGTGTGCACTTCCAGGGGGCACTGTGGGCAGGGTGAGATGAGTGTGGTGGGATTGAGAAGTCGGGGTAGGGGGGCGGGTGGGGGGAGCAGCACAACTCTGAAGATAAAAGGACAAGGGAGAAAAGACTGACAGTTACTACCAAATACCATCATTCACGCCCCCCACCACACCCTTCTTCTTAAAGACCAAGCTCCTATTTTTAGCTGGGCACTCAACGGGTTACAGTTCCTGGCCTCCCTTGCAGTTTGAAGTGCCCAAATGACTAAATTGTGGCCAATAAGTTGTACATAAAGATGTTGAGTGGGACTTTCAGGAAGTTTTCTTGAAGGGCATAGACTACTGGGAAGAGTCCTTTTTGCACTTCTGCTGCACTTCTTTCTCCTCCCTTGAAGATGAGATAGCTGGAGCTCCAGCAGCTATTTTGGACCATGAGGTGGCCTCGGACATTTTCAGTGCATGCATGCAATGACCTCCAGAGCGTGTGTCCCAGCAGACCACCTTGGCAACCCTGTGCAGCTCACCTGCTGCTATGCGGCAGAGAAGCAGACAGCTACCTTGCTGAAACAACTGTTATTCGGTGGTTTTCTGTGTGACCAAACTTAATTTTAACTAACCAAGAAATCTACTTGCCTTTGCCCTCCAAGTGACCTCAAGTGAATGTAAATGGCTTCCCATTTATAGTTACTTAAATCAAGTATGCTGACAGTTTTCTTTATCGCTAAATGATAACTTTGTTTTAGCATGATTTGTTTGATTAAAACACTTCTTTTTTTACACATGCTTTTTCTGGTTTGCTATCAGATTTCCAAGAAATAGAAAGAAGTCAACTTGTTTTCAATGCACCAGTGTTTTCCTCAAACCCCACCATCCAAGAGCAATGCAGGATCACAAAATGGGAACGGTTGGCCTCTCCAATAGCTCTAGAAGTCCCAAGAGAAAGATCTCACATTTGCTCATGACACTGCCCTTTGCCTAATGATACTTTCCCTTCCTGTTCGGCTCCCTGATGCTGCCTAGAAGGGGGGCGACCTTTGCTTCTGACAAGTGTGAGGTTCGACCTGTTTCCTCTAGTTCAGGTCACTGCTCCAGAGTAATCCACATGTATCCTTTCTATCTTCCTGAATCCTTGTCACACACTTGCTCCAACAAGGACGTCTTGTGCTTTCAGTATCTTAAGTTGCTTTATAGCAGTGGTTCTCAACCTTCTGGCCCTTTAAATACAGTTCCTCATGTTGTGACCCAACCATAAAATTATTTTCGTTGCTACTTCATAACTGTAATTTTGCTACTGTTATGAATCATAATGTAAATATCTGATATGCAGGATGGTCTTAGGCGACCCCTGTGAAAGGGTCGTTCAACTGCCAAAGGGGTCGCGACCCACAGGTTGAGAACCGCTGCTTTATAGGAATCTTAGTGAAAGAGCTCTTTCTAAATGTACTTTTTTTTTTTTTTTTCCAGCACAGAACCCTTTCCCTAGAATCTAAGCTGGATTGTAAGACTCTGGGGGGAGGTTTATATCTTATTATTCTTTGCATTTCTCACACCTGCCATAATGTCTTAATTCATTTGATCTTTCATAACAAAAATACCATGAACTGGGCTTATAAGCAACAAACATTTATTTCTCACATCTTTAGAGGCTGGAAGGCTGAGATCAAGGTGCCTGCAGATGCGGTGTCTGGTGAGAACCTCATCTGGGTTCATGGACTTCTCCCTGCGCCCGCACAGGGCAGAAGGGGGAGGGTGCTCTCTGAAGTCTCTCCTATAGGGGCACTAATCAGATCATGAAGCTCCACCTTATGACCTCCTCACCTCCCACAAACATTTGGGGGACACAAACATTCAGACCGTTGCACATAGTGCTTGATACCAGGAAGGTACTTATTAAAGTTTTCGAATGAATGAGGGCACCAGTGGCCAATAGTATGATTGCATTTATTCTCTCTTCTAACCCTGAGCAATCACCTTGGTGCCAAACTCAGCCCTTGCATGTCCCAGTTCTTTCCCAGGGACTCTTTTTACCTGTGAATATCAAAAAGGATCTTATGTTCTCAGCATGTGACTCTGCACGACACACAGTCCTGGACATCTAGGAGAGGAGACAGTCCTTTGCCTCGGTGTCCCTGGTATGCTCCAAGTAAAGGCCAGAATTTAACTGTGGAAGTCCACACCTGAGCATCTCTAATCCTTAACTCCCTACTTTTCTCTCCCTCCATGCTCCCACCATTCCTCAGCATTGTGATACCCACTTGAGACTGGGCAGATATTGGACGAAAGGATAACTTTTAGGTGCTTGGGCTAGACTCCCTCACGTGACAACTTTTAGGTGATGGTGTGGGGGTTTAGTCTCTCCAGTCACATAGCAGGAGAGTGTATGATGGACACACAATTCAGCACCTAAATCTGGATGTGGGCATGGGGGGGGGGGACTTACTACCTGTTAACCTCCTATTGTAAAGAGCCACTGTGCCGTCCAAATACATATTTGTTGGCAAATCAATGAATGCTCACACAGAGAAGTTGCTGATCTGTGACTTTAAAGCAAATCCTTGGGAACATTACAAGTCATTCATACAAAGCAAATGCAGCATGGTCAGCCTTGGTACATAAATGAGCACGGGCTTCCCTTTGGTTTATGGATTTTGCTAAGCCAACTAAGAAAACTGTCATATGCCACTCACCGTTATGTCCCTTTCAGCTGTAGATTATTAAAGCTATATAGGCTCATGTACAGTTTCAAAGATGCTCAGAAACTCTTTTCTCTCTTTCCTTCCAGTTTGAATCCTTGTCCTAGTGGAACAGATGAGAAGCTGAGACACCTGGGTTCAAGTTGGAACTCTGACAGCATGTTGTGTGAGTGTAAGTGTGTGGTTCATTTGGCCAAATGATTTCATCTCTCTACACCTCAGTGATGGTGATAATGGAGACAATAAGTCCTGCTGGGTTTAACTCACAATTTTGTGTAGACATCAAACTGAGGAATTCATTTGAAACACACTTTAAAACCCCAAAATCTATAATGCTTATTTCCATTTTCTAGCTTTTTCCTTTTCCCTCCCTTTCGTGTGTCCTTAACTCATATCCTTTTCCTTCTTTCTTTGTTGTGTTTACATGGATTTGTACACTTTTTTTAATGCTGGAAAAACCCTTTTAACCTGTGAGCTCCATTTGGCTTTATTGTAAGAGAAACCAAGGTTCAGCTGCCTGTTGCCATGAAAGCCAAACTCCTGAGTCAGGCTCTGGTGAACAGGGAAAGAGGTTTATTCAAGTGTCAGCCACCTGAGAAGATGAGGGGCTCTTGTCCCAAAATCCATCTCAACATCTCAGTAAGGCAGAGGTTTCTATAAGGAGGGAGAGTAAAAGAAAAACAAAGACATCAAAAGGAAGGGGTTGAAGAGTTCTCTGTGTGCAGGCCAGAACAGTCCATTTCGATAAGGACCTAAAAACTGGTCAAGTGATGGTCTGGTGTGTGTCATTTTGGTTTTTGTCATTCTGGTTTTTTGTCATCCTGGTTTTATGGTTGAAGGTCAGCAATTCTCCTAGAGCTGGAATGAATATCAGAGTCTTTATCTTTTGAAGGTAGTTCCTAGGATTTTTATGCAAACACGCTCTTCATCTACAAGCTGCATACTAGTCAGAGTCAGCATTTACAGAAACAATGTCAAAAGAACGGTGGGGTGGGTTACAATTCTCCACTGTTACATTATCTTCCTAAAACTGAGCAAATTCAAAGAACAGAATGATGGTAAGTTGTACTTGGATACGCTGCCAAATGATGTACTTTATAAGCGAAATAAACTAGAAATCAACATTATAATGATAATTTAAAAATGAGCAGTTGTTATATATGGACAGTATGATAGCTTCGGGCACTTGGTCGTGCACTATTTGAATTGGCAACACTTCTCTCCTTAGGGACAAGTTATTTTCTGCCCAAACATTTTGTCTGAAATACAGATAGTTTCTCCTTTAAAGCACTGAAAAAGTGATATAAGACTTTCTTCTGACCAGTTGAGTTGAACATTAAAATCACACCTGTCGCCAAAACCGATTTGGCTCATTGGATAGAGCGTCGGCCTGCAGACTGAAGAGTCCCAGGTTCGATTCCAGTCAAGGGCATGTACCTTGGTTGAGGACACATCCCCAGTAGGAGATGTGCAGGAGGCAGCTGATCAGTGTTTCTAACTCTCTATCCCTCTCCCTCCATCTCTGTAAAAAGAAAAAAAAATCAATAAAACATATTTTAAAAGAAAAATCACGCCTGTCACTTCTGAATATGTTTTTACTATCAATATATATTATTGTAATGCAAAAACTGATTAAATATGTATTACCTCATTTACATGTAAATACCAAAGTCCAATCCCATCTGAAGGACTCTGTCCAACAAAAATCAAGGGATGTCTGTCTCCTGTGGTGGTTTCAAGCTGCACTCTGTGGAGTGTCACCACCAGCCCTCAGGATATGCCTCACTGGGTAGAATCCACACCTCCACACCTGCCATTCACTCTTGAGCCACTGTATGTACCTCCTCCTTGATATGTTTTATATTTAGTAGTTCTGAGTAAGGTTTTGTTTAAAGTTTCCAAAACAAAAGCATTTGAAATCTCTGAGTTAGTCATCCCTAGGATGATAACCTATGAGCATATTTTCACGTGTTATGCCTGTTTTTGTTCACATCCAGGCCACACAGAGACCTCATGATGTTTGTTAGGTACTCAAATATATACCCAGTATGGCAATCACAGAGCTTGAACTATCAGAGATTGTCCGTGTAATTTTATTCTTTTCCCTCGCATCCTCCCTTTTCCTTTAATAAAAGTTACTTGTTAACTATGAATAAAACAAAACAAAAAACTAAGCAAAGGACTTCATATAAAACACATGTTCAGTATGTTTCCTGGCCCTGGTCAGGACTCTAACCATCCTCGCTGGAGGCAAGTGCTTGGGGCTACAAGGTGAAAAATAGCCCGGCTGTCTGAACTCAGGGCCTCCACAGGCAGTGAGTGGTATTCTGCAGAGTCCACAGCTCTGACATAATTCTGTTTTTAGCTCCATTAAGAAGCTCCCAGTATGTTTTATGCAAAATTGTTCACATTACTTCCCCATCCTTCCAATTTCCTTTTCAAACATTACTTGAATATTGACATAATACAATCGCTATAGGACTTCTGTACAAAAGAAAAGAAGTTAAAACAATAGATTCCACCCCACACCAAAGTAGGCCAGATAAACACTGGGCCAACGAGGGAAGATGGCTTGAGATATCCTCAGGACACAATTTCATTTTATTTAAAATAGACAAATAGTTTGAATGCTGAGAGGGCTTTATCCAGCCAAGCATCTCTGTGCCATGCCTGGCTCACTGTCCAGAGGGAAGAGGCAAATGCTCAGAAAGCCTTTCCCCCCCAGCTTTCTCTGGTTTGATGTCCCCAGAACAACAAGGAGCTATCCTATACCGAACAGTTAGCTAGTCTACATTTAAACCCCTCACAAAAAATCAGGACGTCAATACTAGTATTAATATCATTTGACCAAGAAAGAAACTGAAGCTGAGAGGATTAATAAGGTTCAGAAAGTCACCAACCAGAAGTGACAGTGCTGGAATTTTAACAAGGTCTTCTGGTTTCTTTAGCAGTTTTCTTCGTAATTAATTTATGAATTTAGTTTGGTTTTAAGTAGCACAGGAGTAAGACGTTTATGCTGTTTGTATGTCAGTAATATTTAATTAAATGTATTAACACTGGTTAATGACATCACATAAATGTCAGGTGTAGCACTTTATAATACTGTGTACTCTATTGTGTGCTCACCACCCGAAGCCTAGTCTCCTTCTGTCACCACGTATCTGACCCCCTTTACCCCCTCATCCTCCCCTTCCTTTAAATCAATGGTTCTCAACCTGTGGGTTGCAACCCCTTTAGGGGTCAAACGACCCTTTCACAGGAGTTGCCTAAGACCATCGGAAAACACATATATAATTACACATTGTTTTTGTGATTAATCACTATGCTTTAATCATGTTCAATTTGTAACAATGAAAATACATCCTGCATATCAGATATTTACATGACGATTCATAATAGTAGCAAAATTACAGTTATGAAGTAGCAACGAAAATAATTTTATGGTTGGGGGTCACCACAACATGAGGAGCTGTATTAAAGGGCCGCAGCATTAGGAAGGTTGAGAACCACTGCTTTAAATGATGTAAACGACTAATGGGATCCATAAGCATTTTTCCTCTCTAGTTTGGGTGAAGCTTTCTTGGTTGTTCAGCTACAGTTCAAATCTAATATCTTAAAATGGGAATGATCTGCATTGCTTCAGATCTCTGAGCTAAGCGTGAGAATAGCCTGGTCTACACTGCAGTCCTCTGTGTGTAATTGGATAATGCATGTTCTTTAGTAATAGAAAGTCATTTTTGTAATTTATAACTTGGTGAAGTTGATAATGATGGTATGATCAGAGCAGGTTTAAATATCCTGTTTTCCAATTATAAATGTGACATATAGAAATTATAGCAATTTCTATAAAAATTGTAGAAAATTCAGGATAGTATAACAGAAAAAAAATCTCTTATGCTTACTACAAACCACAGGTGATGGAATATTAGAAAATTTGCACCACATTTCCTTACACCATTCCTGTCTGAGTCTATAACTGGAAGCATGCTTGGTTTGCCAGAAGAGAGCTACTTTCTTCACTTAATATCATATCGGGTATTTTCCCTCATGTCACTGAAAACTATGTGGGTAACATTTTTAAACCCTTCAGTATGGCATGACTTACCATAACTTATTGAATTATCCTCCCTGTAGTTGGACATTTAGGTTATTTCTTTTTTAAAAAAGTCATAAATAACCATATTTATTCTTGTTTAGTACAGATTACCAGAGTTTGAGGAGTTGGAGTGGAGGGAAGGAACATTTTGAAACATTTGCAATGCAGTATGTTACCAGCAAATAGCTTTACAGAAAGGTTAGATCAATTTGCACACAGTGAGGTGGACAGTCTCATTGTGGGGTCCCAGGTCTCCCCAACATTTTGGGATTCACCCATGTAACCCCTTTGGGTTCCCACAGCCACCTCCATGATCATCTGTTCCCATCACCTTAGAGTCTGTTTCCTGTCTGAGGGGGTGACAGAGCTGGAGAGCAATATCCCAAGTCCTTTCCAAAAATCTGTGTCCTCACCTTCTAAGCACAGATGTGGGTGCCCTTGAGGCCCAGGGGATGCTCCACACACACACTGTGGACCCGTGTTCCTCCCATGAGGTGTGTCTATGTGCTGGAACTTGTCCTGCACACCTGTCTTCCGTGAAGGTGGACAGGGCAGGGGGCATTTCCAGAGACAGCTAACCCGAGGACCCTCCTCTCCGCCACATCCTTCTCCTCATGGCCTTCCCCTGTGTCCCCACCTTCTCCTCATGGCCTTCCCCTGTGTCCCCACCTTCTCCTCACGGCCTTCCCCTGTGTCCCCACCTTCTCCTCACGGCCTTCCCCTGTGTCTCCACCTTCTCCTCACAGCCTTCCCCTGTGTCCCCACCTCGAGGCTGCCACATTGGAGTGCTGTTAGACCCCATCTGAGATCCCCTTATGTGCTCCTGGCTCTGGGTGTCTGGACCACCTTGCTGTTGTAAATAGAAAGTTCTGATTTGTCTTCCTCAGGAGAGCTGTTACTTTAAAACCCCAAACACCAGAAAAGAGGTCTCTGAGTTTATTATGAGCTCTACCTAGACTTGGGCTGTTTGTAAATGTGTTCTTAAGTGGTAGGGAGCTGTGTGGATTAGGATTAGGGGACAGTGGGGGTGGGGAGTGGGGAGTTATCATCACATGTAACGTGTACTTAACTAGTTTCTCTTTGGCCAAATGATGCTGATCTGATGTCAAGACCAGCTGGGACTTGGGCCTTTTAGGGCCTCAGCAAAGGAAAGGGTTAATCAGGGAGCCAGCTCCTTGTCAAGGGTCCGGAGTCCCCCAGCTGCTCTGCTCGGTGAATTGAGAAAGTTTACTACAAAGGCCCCCAGATTCAGGGTCTCTGGGTCAGTCCTAAATTGAGAGGGATGATTTCCTCCTCAGAGATGAGAGCCTTCTGGGTACACCAGCATGAATAGATCTGATTACACTCGTGAGCATTCCCATCTCTCATCCTTAGTGCTGATTTCTAGGTTAATAATATTATCTCCCAAATGGTGAACAAAAGCCAGCTTTAAAAAATGACACTAAATGCTCATAGCCTAATATACAGTGTTCTACTGACTTAGGATTATTGATTCCATCTGAGAGGGTCTCAGAATGACAGGTGAAAAGTCAGGAAGTGCAGCTGAATGGGTGGCACATTATTGATCAGATATAACCTAAATCTTTTTAAAAATTAAGAGTAACTTTGTCAGAACATCTGAAATGGGAGGAAATGATGCAATGATTAGAAGTTAACTCTATCCTGTTGTTTCTTCGGAGATGGGGAAACAATACTGGATTCCATGGCACTCAAAGCAGCGCTTGTGAAAAGGAGTGAAAGCAAGGCTATAAACACTTGGCTGACAGAGAGCAGATGGCCGGCTGGAAGTGGGTGTCTGGGAGGGAAATGTGCTCGGTGGTATTGGCATATGTTTCCTCAAGTCTTTGACCTGCTTGTTTCTCAAAAGACTTTATTAAATGATCAGAAAAATGCATTGGAAAGTTGTGACAGCAAAGAAAAGTTAAAAATGGGGGGTGGGGGAGAAGATTCACTGATTATGCCTCTCTCTCCTTCATGTCACTGATCTGTATTATAAGTAACCTCGTTACTCATCCTGAAAGATAACAAAATACCACCTCAACAACACAACAAAAAAACAAACAAAAAAAAGAACAAAAAAACCCACCACCTCAAATTTCCCATTCTCCCCTCCCTCACCCCCCTCAGCCCCGCCCCGCCCCTCTGCCCCTCCCCGCCAAGCCTCCCATTGGCACTAGAATGCAAAGCAGAAAAGCTTAGGAAGCATTGGGCTGCAGGCCTGTGGATGGGCACAGAGTTGGCTTGACCCCGACAGGATCCCAGCGTCCTGTTGACTCTCATCTCTGGACCATCCACATGGATGCTCATTGTGCAGCCTGTGAGTATAAACAGCACTACAGTTCTGAACAGTTCATTCAATAAAAGTCATATACTACTTCCAAAGTGTGATGCCAGTTTTGCTCATGTTAGACCAAGACTTAGGCTTCTGTTCGGCTTGAATCACTATTTTCTTCGACTGAGAAGTTGTCCATTGACCTTATTTGTGATGTATCCTTGGGTCACTTTATTGTAACTCCCTGAGGGGCGGACACTTTTCTTCCTGGCACCTAGCACGGGGCTTCTAGCTTGAGCAAGAAGATGTCCATTCACTATCCAATTGGTTGTTTGTAAGTGTCTCTATATTATGAATTCGCTGATAGCCCGAGTCATGTCTTCTATTTTCATATTTTAATGCTTGAGAGCTGCTAGCAGTGTCTGATAGTCCATGGTGGGCAGAACACATTTTCTTCTCTCTCCAGTGGAAGAAAGGTTCAGAGATGGAAAATGGGCTGCTGTCCGTCCACCTGCACGATATTCCAGTGAATGAGTGGCACACGGAGGATCTGACTGTGAAGCCAGGTTCCATCTATCTGCAAGTGCAGATGAAGGAACCCTAATACAGTCATGTGCTGCTTAGTGACAGGGAGACATTCTGGGAAATGTGTCCTTAGGCGACTTTGCCTTGCGAACATCGTACAGTACTTACACAAACCTAGCACATGTAGGCTCTATGGTATAACCTATGGCTCCTAGGCTATAACCTCACACAGCATGTTACTGTACAAAACAACACAAAGCAAAATCAAGCACAAGAGGAAATGTTGCAATCAAGAGCTGCAAGAAACACAAAAGGTGTGAGGCTGCTGCTGTTTTACAGAAAACTTTCATTTATAAGTAAGAAGAGTACACTCTAAAATAACCATAAAAAGGCTCTAGCTGGTTTGGCTCAGTGAATAGAGCGTCCGCCTGCAGACTGAAGGGTCCTGGGTTTTATACCAGGCAAGGGCACATGCCCGGGTTGTGGGCTCAGTCTCCAGTAGGGGGCGTGCAGGAAGCAGCCGATTGACGAGTCTCTCTCATCATCGATGTTTTTATCTCTCCCTCTCCCTTCCTCTCTGAAACCAATAAAAATATCTACACTAATAAAAGAGAAACATGGTAATTGGCATACGACCGCTACCCTTCCCATTGGCTAATCAGCGTATCCGTATGCAAATTAACTGTCAGCCAAGATGGCGGCCGGCAGCCATGCACTGAAGCGTGCAGGGAGGCTTGCTTCCTCCAGGGACTGCGGACTCCAACGTTCCCCGCCTCACTTGCCGGCCTCTGAGTTGCAACTCTAAGCAACTATTACTATGTTGCAAAGATAAGAATCATGTTCA
>NW_005871095.1:1961183-1964182 GCF_000147115.1 Myotis lucifugus | reverse complement strand
ATATATCAGCCTGCTCTGAGCCTGACCAGGGGCTGCACTTAGGGATTGGGCCTGCCCTCTGCCACCCGGGAGCAGGCCTAAGCCAGCAGGTCGTTATCTCCTGAGGGGTCCCAGACTGTGAGAGGGCACAGGCCCGGGCTGGGGGACCCCCCCCCCCCCCACCGAGTGCACAAATTTTTGTGCACCGGGCCTCTAGTATTAAAATAAAATAACAGTAAAAAGTATAGTATAGTAAATACATAAACCACTGACAGAGTTGTTTATTATTAAGTATTGTCTGTGCTATACTTTTTTGGGGGGCGGGGGGGTGGTCAGGGGAGAGTGCAACCGTGGTCTCCCACTACCACATATTATGCAGAGGAGTTTCCCACATTTGGGGAAACCCAGGGATCAGCACATCCCACATGCAATGGGTAAGCCTCGCTCTGGGAAAACCGCCTTTGTGATCATGGTATCTCCTCTGCCGGGGAAGTATCTCTGTGCTATACTTTTATACCACTGGCAGGCAGCACAGTAGGTTTATTTACACAGCATCACCACAAACATGTGAGTAATGCATTGCACTATGACATCATGATGGCTGTGATGTCACTAGGTGCTAGAAAATTTTCAGCTGGGTTCATGAATAGAAAATTTAATATTGTTCATTCTGACCTTTTTGTTATGAATATAACACATGTATAAAAGTGCATAAAAGGTAAATGTACAGTTTAATGAAATATTATAAAGCAAACTACCATTTAGTCACCATTTAAATCGAACACTAGAAATTGCCAACATTCCAGAAACCCCACCATCTTGCACACCCTGCCCTATCACAATGCTCTTTGTCTCTTCTAGAGGGAGCCACTAACCTCACTTTCTTTCTCTATAGTTTTGGCACATAATTGTGCACACTTTCCTTACTTATCTTTTACATAGTTTTAGCACTTAGGCATCTCCAAAAAATACAGTCTGGTTTTTTACTGTGTATAAACAGAATAAGATATTATATACTAGAGGCCTGGTGCATGAAATTTATGCACTGAGGGGGAGAGGGTCCCTCAGCCCGGCCTGCACCTTCTCACAGTCCAGGAACCCTCGCTCCTTACTGCCCGCCTGCTCACTGCTCCTTACAACTTAGCTCAGTGATGGCGAACCTATGACATGTGTGTCAGAGGTGACATGCGAACTCATTTTTTTCGTTGATTTTTCTTTGTTAAATGGCATTTAAATATATAAAATAAATATCAAAAATATAAGTCTTTGTTTTACTATGGTTGCAAATATCAAAAAATTTCTATATGTGACACGGCACCAGAGTTAAGTTAGGGTTTTTCAAAATGCTGGCAAGCCGAGCTCAAAAGGTTCGCTGTCACTGGCTTAGCTCATTGCTCCTTAGCGCTGTCTCGGAGGCGGGAGAGGCTCCTGCCATCACTGCTGTGCTTGCCAGCTGTGAGCCCAGCTTCTGGCTAAGCAGCGCTCCCCCGTGGAAGCACACTAACCACCAGGGGGCAGCTCCTGCATTGAGCATCTGCCCCCTGGTGGTCAGTGCGCATCATAGTGGCTGGTGGTTCTGCCATTTGGTCGATTTGCATATTAGGCTTTTATTATATAGTATTATATAGGATTATTTTATGTTTGATTTATCTTGTTCAACATTATGTTTTTTTAAGATTCAGCCAAGTTCTTCTGTATACCTATTGTTTGTTCATTGTTTTTTTTTCCTCTATAATATTCCACTGTACCACCATTTAGTTATTGATTTTACTATTGATGGATATTGGGTATTTCCAGATTGGAGCTATGAACAAATATGTTGCTAACATCATTCTTGCCCCTTTGCTAAGGCACGCATTTCTCTAGGGCAGTAGTTCTTAAAGTCTGGTCCCCAAAGGCAGCATCAGCACTGCCTGGGAACTTGCTAGAAAGGCACACCTTTGGGCTCTACCTCCACCCTACAGAATCAGAAACTCTGGGGGTGGGGCCTGGCCACCTGTGCTTTAACAACTTCTCCCTTCGATTGTAAAGCACACCAAACTTGAGGCCCACTGCTCTAGAGATATCTATGGCAGCGGTTCTCAACCTGTGGGTCGCGACCCCTTTGGGGGTCGAACAACCTTTTCACAGGGGTCTCCTAAGACCATCGGGAAACACATATATAATTACATATTGTTTTTGTGATTAATCACTATGCTTTAATTATGTTCAACTTGTAACAATGAAAATACATCCTGCATATCAGATATTTACATTAAGATTCATAACAGTAGCAAAATTACAGTTATGAAGTAGCAACGAAAATAATTTTATGGTTGGGGGTCACCACAACATGAGGAACTGTATTAAAGGGTTGCGGCATTAGGAAGGTTGAGAACCACTGATCTATGGTAATCTAGGCTTGGAACTAATTAGCTAAGAGGGTCAAAATGCATATGCAAATTTCTCCAAACTGGGCAACGAGTTTAGATTCTCTTGGAGGAGTATGAAAGATCCCACTGCCTCCCCCTTCCTCACCAAAGCCAGTGGAAGGGGTCTGTCACAGTTTCCCAGTGTATCTACAAATGCATTTCACCAACTACTTATATTTCAACCCTTTCCTACATTTATTGTGCACTTAGGTTTCTTCTTGTGTGGAGTGGCTTTTCTATTCTTGGCCCCAATTTTTTATTCTGGGTTCAAGCCCTTGGTTGCCCAGAGGTTCTTATTTCTAGGGTTGGCAGATGGCCTCAAGGCAAAGACAGCTTCCATGCTGGCTGTCTCCAAGTTTTCCCCTTCATTTTTGGCCTTGTTATTCTTTATTGTCTTTTACAATTTTTAAGAATATTCATCCATTTTAAATATTTTAAAAATATTTACTATATAGGTTGTTTTCATAGGCAGCTTGATCAGAAGAAGTCTATTCCATTCCTGGAGAAGGTTCACCTGTGAGTTGACAGGGGGATGGGGTGGCACTCGTTTTAAGAAGTGTGAGAGTAGAGTCATATCAGAATCGGCACAGCTTTCCATCCCGGGAACTA
>NW_005871095.1:1956204-1960638 GCF_000147115.1 Myotis lucifugus | reverse complement strand
TGTTTTCCCTGCTCGCCAGCCTAGCATTATTCACGGTGGTGTTAAGCAGATCCCCAGACTGCTCGATACAAGGTCTTGTTTCTCACGGGCAGATGAATGCTCCGCTCTTAACAACGTGTTGTTGTAGCCTTAGAGATTTCCAGCTTCCACAATGTAGGCTGTTTTTCCCCATGTAGCTAAGAACCGGATCAATAAAGTAAAAGCATAATGGCTTTCCCTGCTTTATTTTAGGAGGTTATCTGATACTACTTGCTGTTTTAGTCTTAGTCAATATTGGCGTCTCGTGGGAGGCAGAGATGATATCTCTTCATGAAATCCATTCCTCCGTGTCCTAAATAAAAAGCCAGCTAGCACAAAGGATTCGGAGGCCAGCTGGTCATTTTTTAAGTGGATCTCAAACAAATACTGGTCCAGCCTAATTTCGATGATAACCACTTCCTTTGCCATCCCCGTTGCCTGTGTGGCCACACCTTTCACCAGCTGCCTTAAGGACCGACCTGGACTCCGCTTTGTCATAGGGTGTCCTGGCCTCACTGCTCAACCGAAGCCCCGATGCCCCTCACTGACAGCTCAGGGACAGATGTTAAAGCTCAGGCACAATCAGTTCTGCGGCATTATCAAACAGGGGGGAGGAAAAGAAATTCTTCCGCTCACATCCTGGTTTGCTCAGGCTGCAGTAAGCTCATCACATTGTGGGGGTGCCATACATGTGCCTTCCTCCTTTCTTAAACTGTCCACTGCATCCTGTGTTCCCTCCGTCCTGATTTCTCCACGTGCTTATTTCAGATGAGTAAGACCCTCAGGAAGAATGTGAGAGCTACCCCCTGGCAATGGGCAAGGAGACACCTGATTGGTGGTGTTGCTCTTATATCAGTCAGGGGCAAAGCAGATGTACAGTCCTTAGTTCATCCTAGCTTGATGCCTGTGTCGGTGGCCAGAGCTGTTTCATGCCTGAGGCACATAAAAAAAAAAAAAAAGAATGTGAGAGCTGCCCCGTGTGACTGAGAAAATGAGATTCTACCTAGAATAATTACTCTCAGATCCCTGTTCGGGCTTTTGAGCTTAATTTCATTTCAGAGCCAGCATTTGTGGGGGCCTTTCTTCCTCCAAATTGGACTTGCACAGCAACCATGACAGTGGAACCCAAGAATGCTTGTCAAACGATTTCTGACCAACAATTCCAAAAGAGGTGTTTTTCAGACAGCATGCGCTGTATTTTTTTATGAATTCACCTCATGCCGTGACCACAGTCATAGTCTGGGCTCTCATTTTGCATATGGATAGACTGAGAAATGGACTTTTGAAAGCGATAAACTTAGGATCTAGAATGCACAGCTGCTGGTGCAGGTGCAGTGTGGCTGTAGAGAGTCGGGGCTGCCCTGGACTCGAATCCCAGCTCTGACATTAAGTAGCTGTGTGACCCTGAGCAGGTCATTCTACCTGTTTCCTCATCTATAAAAAGGAAGAAGTTGCCCTAACCGGGTTTGGCTCAGTGGATAGAGCGTCGGCCTGCGGACTGAAGGGTCCCAGGTTTGATTCTGGTCAAGGGCATGTGCCTTGGTTGCGGGCATGTGCCCAGTGGGGGGTGTGCAGGAGGCAGTTGGTCGATGTTTCTCTCTCATCGATGTTTCTAGCTCTCTATCTCTCTCCCTTCCTCTCTGTAAAAAATCAATAAAAATATTTTTTTTTTTTAAAAAAAAGGAAGAGGTTGCCCTGGCTGGTGTTGCTAAGTGGTTAGAGTGTTGGTCTGTGCACCGATGGGTACCGGTTCAATTCCTGGTCAAGGGCATGTACCTGGGTTGTGGGGGTGCTTGCGGGAGGCAACAAGTTGATGTGTCTCTCACATCGATGTTTCTCTCTCCCCCTCCTTTCCACTGTCTCTGAAAAGCAATGGAAAAAATATCCTCAAGGGAGGATTAACAAAAAAAAAAAAAGGAAGAGGTTGAATTAGATGGATAGGTTTTGAAGTTGCTAACATTTCCTGATTTTTGGTTTCATTTCCCATAGAACAAAGAGCATACATTTAAACATATAATTTGCAACTTATATGTACCATGGAAAAATCCTTTTTTCATAAATTCATAATTGAGTACATTTCTAAAGAAAACTATCTAGGAATCACCAATAAAACACAATGAAAGTTTTATCTACCAGATCGTCTTCTTTCATGGCTTTCCCATTTGGGAAATGTCACCCTCCCTGCTTGTCTCATAGAAGTGACATAAGGGACAAAGACGGCCGCCTTCTGAAGTTCCACTTGGAGCACCAGGGCTTCCAGTCTCTCAAGCTGCAATTTCCAAAACATTCAACATGAAGTGTTAAGTTTGGAGCAGCTTTCTTTTCTCCTCAATGTTAGTGAGATAGACGATCTACTCATTTGTTCTGCTTCAAAAATCAAATGATTTTATCTACCCAGAGATGAAAATTCAGCATACAAGTCCTAGAATAAATACATTAAATTAAACTCATTTTGTTTTAAATAAAATCTGACCTCTCCTTACCTATATTCAACTCCTGGTTTTTGGGTTTTTTTACACCAGAATGAAATAGATTCCTTTACTACCTTCATTCTGGATATTTGTAGATTAACATTTCTTAACCTGGGGTTTATAGACCCCCTCCCCCAGGAGTTTACTATGCATTCCTCCCTGAATGGAATAAAATGGTTTTGAATCCTCTGAATAGAGTTAAAAGGACTTCAGGTTGATGTCTATACCTGTGACTTTTCTTTTTTGGGGGGGGTGGGAGGCCTGGGGAGAAATTTCAGAGTTTTCATCCTATTTTAAAGGAGACCATGACTCTTGAAAGGCTAACAATTGTTTCTGTTGGTATCTATAATAATAAAAGTGTAATATGCTAATTAGACCAGACAGCCAAACAATCTTCCGGACATCATTCCGGATGAAGCCACAGTGGCAGGGGCCGAGGCAGAGGCAGTTAGAGGCAATCAGGCAGGCAGGCGAGCAGTTAGGGGGTGATCAGGCAGACAGATGAGTGGTTAGGGGTGGTGAGTCAGGCAGGCAAGTGGTTGGGGTGATCAGGCAGGTAGGTGAGTGGTTAGGGGCAATCAGGCAGGCAGGCGAGCAGTTAGGGGTGATGAGGCAGGCAGGCAGAGGCATTTAGGGGCAATCAGGCAGGCAGGTGAGCGGTTAGGTGCGATCAGGAAGGCAGGCAAGCAGTTAGGGGCGATCAGGCAGGCGGGTGAGCAGTTAGGGTTGATGAGGCAAGCAGTCAGAGTAGTTAGGGGTGATCAGGCAGGCAGGCGAGTGATTAGGAGCCAGCAGTCCTGAATTGTGAAAGGGATATCCAACCTGCAGTCGGACATCCCCCGAGGGGTCCGGGATTGCAAGAGGGTACAGGCCAGGCTGAAGGACCCCTCCCCATGCACAAATTTTGTGCACCAGCCCTCTAGTTAATTTTTAAGACTTGACTTGCTGACAATATCAGAGTTGTTTTTTTCCACCTCCTTAGCTGATGGTAGCTAGATGACCTGAATTGAACTGAGGTCTTCATTTGAACTAAGTGAGTGCCTTAGGTTTAAAAAACACCCAAATTTGTAAACTGTCAACATTACAGATGAGACCTTCTACCAGTCCAGGGAGATGGGGATTTCCATGTCCTCTGAGCTAAGTATCTCTTTGTGACCCATTGGGTACAAAGTGACCATGCTATATTTGTTGATCTTAAGAAAATTCTTTGTAAAATAAATATATACACGACTAAATATCCTAGGGCCTGCAATCCTTTTAAAATTGCATGACTCTTGGGAAGATTATTATATTTTTCTTCTTTCTCTGTACCAAGCAAACAAAAATGCTATAAACACTCTTTTTGGGCTCTATAGTTGAGCTACCAAATAAGATCACTCTAGTGCAGCCGTGGGCAAACTACGGCCCTCGGGCCAGATCCGGCCCGTTTGAAATGAATAAAACTAAAAAAAAAAAAAGACCGTACCCTTTTATGTAATGATGTTTACTTTGAATTTATATTAGTTCACACAAACACTCCATCCATGCTTTTGTTCTGGCCCTCCGATCCAGTTTAAGAACCCATTGTGGCCCTCGAGTCAAAAAGTTTGCCCACCCCTGCTCTAGTGCCATATTTACATCCCTGCTTCCCTTTCCCTGTCCTCCTTCCTGTCCTCTAGTTCTGAATTTTGACTGAGGTTAAGTATATAAAACATCTCTAGGGAGAATATTGGCAGAACCTGAGTAAAGAATAAAGGTTAATGAAATAATATGACCTGTATAAAGTAACACAATTTATAATCGATGCTGGGAATTTTCCTCTTCCTTTTTCCAATATCCACAAAATTATTCATGTTAATATAGCTGCATTGGTCATTTGGGCTGTGCTCCTTTAAATGGGCTCCAAGTGCATACTGGATCTAAGGTAAGGAATCCACAGGAAAAAGGTCAAGGTCATCCTGTGGAA
>NW_005871095.1:1903249-1956104 GCF_000147115.1 Myotis lucifugus | reverse complement strand
ATATTGGTGGAAACTTCAATTTCATTTCATTCATCGTATTTACTGGTCACCTCCTGAATGATACATTGTGGGAAATACTGAGAAAGTCCATGTTACATTGACCAACCCTGTGCAGAGTTCAGTCTCATTGGGTAGCTAAGATTTAAAATATAAAACAGCAATTGGAAATATACAGCCCAATTTTAAAGCACACCCTCATTTAATTGTACAGGAAGTTGGAAGAGGACTGAATTGGAAGTACTGAAACAGTTGAAGACAGAAGTATAAATTGATACTTGAATGTGTCCTAGGATTGCAGGCCCTAGGATATTTAGTCTTGTATATATTCATTTTACAAAGGATTTATGTGAAACTGGGCAACAAGCATAGCAAAGGCTCTCCTGAGAACAGTGAGAAAACTTACAGGGAAGAATAGGATTGGCCTGGAAGAGTGAGAAAAAAGCACCGGGTAAGGGGAGAAACCTGAGGACAGCAAGGGTTGAGTCTTATCCTTACTGGTACTATGGCTGCTTGAGAAAGAGGGGGTGAAGGAGATGGACTCCAGAAAGAGTGAGGATCCTCTTACCTTCAGGTACCTCCAGGGTCAAGTAGTACCTATAACATCAATGAAGGTTTAGACTAATGCCAGATGGTCTTGATCCGGCATCAAGAAGGGTTCAGAAATCTGGAGAAGGGCTGTGCATAAATTAAATAAGAGTCCAGAGACGAAACATAATTTTGAAAGGCATTATAAGGAGTCAGAGAAGACTTCGCCTAAGGAACTAAGTTTTCCTCGTCTCAGGACCCCTTGCTTTTTATTAACACAATTTGTCCTAAGGCGAGGTGGAGATATACACTTCAAAGGTTAGGGTTAGGTACAGAATCCATTGTCAGATTGGAAGAATTTGCCTACTGCTGTTCAGGTGTTTGGCCAGTAGGAGGCAATAACATGTAAATTAAGATGCCCTGAGCTGTCTAGGAGCAAGCAATCATCCCTTTTCAGGTTTGGGGAAATGCCCTTGCCACTCCAGATGATTCAGCCCTTGCTGACATGCTGGAATTGGCTTCCGGCATTAGACAGGTACAATGTAGAGGGGAATAAAACAGAGAGGAGGGTTAGGTGATGAAAAGGGGAGAGGAGAGGAGAGGAGAGGAGAGAGAGAGAGAGAGAGAGAGAGAGAGAGAGAGAGAGAGAGAGAGAGAGAGAGAGAGAGAGAGAAATAGCTTTATTTTATTAGATACCTACCTGTAACCAGGGCTTCTTGGAACCACCCCAACTTGGTGGCATTTCTGCATTATGAAATGCTTCAATGGCTGTGGAAGCTTCCCACATAATAAATACTGCTTCTCAGAGGTGCTTTGATCCTCCTAACCAGCTTTTTCCCGCTCTAGGACTGAAAGTTTCTTGATGTAAATGAACATCTTCACTTACCCAGTCACTCAGGAGGTGATCAATCAATAAATACATGAATTAAACACAATTGAAGTTTCTATAGTTTATGAAGGATAACCTTGATTTTTTCCAAGTTGATTCCTTAACTTTGATCCCAGTATAGGCTTGAAGTCCATTTTAAAGGCTATTGTCCCAGGAACATTTAATTAAAATAAGCAAATTATCTGGGATCTGACCCAGGGAGCAGTATCCATCCCTAAGAGCGTAAAGCTGGCCAGCTCTGACATTCACTTCTTGCTGAAGGCACAGCGAGTCCTCCAGGTGGGCCGGAGAGCATCCTGACCAAGCCGCAGACAGCACCCCAGGGCAGCTGAGCCCACCAAAGGCTTGGACGGAGGAATCCCACTGAACAGGCAGACACCACACCTAAGATGCAGGCCTGGAAGGTCATGCAAACAGGACCAAAGATAGACAGCGGAGACCCAGCCCCCATCCTCAGCCCTGCCCCCTCCACGGGGAACTGGGTGCAAGAACCTGCATGTGGCCATGTGGTTACTGGGACCAGCAGAGGCCTTGGGTGGAGAATAGTCACTGTGGCAATCCTAATCAGAGGACGTCAGACATTCAAGGCCAAGTGGAGTGTGGGGGCTCTGTCCTGAGGATGCCAGATGTTCAAGGACAATCTGAGCAAGGACACAGCAATCTTACTGTATACACTGCACGCGTGTACCTTTCTATAACCCAAATACTAATGTCACTATGTGGCAAGAGGCCTCTTTTGTCTAAGTTGGTGTAAAGATGTGTTGTTGACCAGCCAGTGCGTGGCTGCTTGGCATGGCTCCTGTATTTGCTACTGTATTAGCAAGGGCTGTTTTGTACGGCGACTTTGTAAGGTTACTTTGAAGAATTGTTTTGTCTGATGGCTCCTTGTTAGCAATGTCTCCTTGGTCTGCAATAAAGACTCTCCTATATGCCCATGACTTCTCATATCGTCTTCATCCAGTGCCTGGCATCCAGTTCCTGGTGAGGGAACTGTGCCCCTACAGGTGGCGTAGCCAAGCAGGATAAAGGAGTAATTACTCCAGAAGTCACCCTCCCTTCTGGGTGGTGATTTTCTCATAGCTCAGGGGAGTGGGGGTTGAATAAGGAGCACTCAGACTCAACCATTCACTAACCCCACTGGAGTCCACAAGGCCTGGTACACAGTAGGCACTCAATAAATGCCTAATCCATGAAGAAATGAAAGGACTCTTGTTCATCTCTGTGACACACATGCAGGAGATCAAATGCTGACTGAACAACTGTTATACTGTTTTGTATCATTAATGCCTGGCACTCATAACAGGTGCTCTCCGGATGTATGGAGAAAAAAACAATTAAAGGGTAAAAAGCACCTTGTTTAGCTCCATCCCTAGCACCAATCTCAGCTCCTGGCACACAGCAGGCACTCAATGAAAGCACGGAGTCAATAAGAACTTTTGTGTCACAAGTACCGGACTCATAGTAGATGCCTGACATGTGTTTGGATAAATGAAAGTGTCTTGTTTATCTCAATATTCCCAGAGCCTGAAATGGTGCCCAGCATTCAGTAGGCATTCAATAAATATGTTATTAATTTTAAAAATGAAAAAAACCAACCAAACAAAAAAGGGGGCATGGTCCAACCACATCCCACCCATTAGGATTGCTACTATTAAAAACAAAAAACAAACAGAAAAAACAAGAGTTGGGGAGGATATGGAGAAATTAGAAGCCTTGTGCATTATTGTTGAGAATGTTAAGTGGTGCAGCTGCTATGGAAATTAATAGGCAGTTCCTCAAAAAATTAAACATAGAACTACCATTTGATCCTGCAATTCTGGATATGCACCCAAAAGAACTGAAATCAGAGCCTTGAAAAGAGATTTGTGCACCTGTGTTCATAGCAACTTTATTCACAGTAGGGAAAAGGTAGAAGCAACCCAAGCATCCATCAACAGATAAATGGATGAGCAAAATGTGATCAGTACATACAATGGAAGATTATTTTAAGAGTCTTAAAAAAGAAGAAAAGTCTGACACATACTATAACATGAACCTTGAGGACATCATGCTAAGTGAAATAAGCCAGTCACAAAAACAACAAATACTGTAAATTCCATTTATATGCGATGTTTAGTGTAATCAAAATAATAAACACAGAAGATAGAATAGTGGTTGCCTGGGTTGGGGGAGTGTGTGTGTGTGTGGGGGGGGAGGGTTAGGGAGGGTAGGGAGATACTGTTCAATGGAGGCAGAGTTTCAGTGTTGCAAGATGAAAAGGTCTGGAGATGGATGGTGAGGATGGTGGTACAATGATGTGAATGTATTTAATGCCACTGAACTGAACACTTACAAATGATTAAGATGGTAAATTTTATGCTATGTGTACTTTGCCACAATAAAAAAAAAAGAAAAGGTTATGGTCCACAATGACTAGTGTTGCATGAGGCCCCGCCCAGCCGAAGGACCCCCTCTGCAGCCTCCCAGTCTGATTCCTCGACCAAGCAGCTCAGCAGATGCCCTGTTAAGCAGTTAATTATTCCTCTTTGATACCGGCTTTTTATCTTTTAATACAACAGTTTTACTGTCTCTGATAATTACTCTGTCTCGATAACTCTTTTAAATCTAATGAGGCGTGGTAAGCTCTGCTTAACAAGGCAACACATCATTAGCTTCTTGCCTCTTTGCCATCTTATCGCACTCAATTACTGTATCACCAGCCAGACACTAACCTGTCACTTGCCATTGGCAGAATGGTGTGAAGTGACCTGCCTGCTGTCAGGTCAATTGGCAGTGCTGCTTAATAAACTTCTGGGGCCACTCCCAGTCCTGCATGTCATCCTGCCCACAATCCAGGCTGGGGGGAGCTCCAGTGTGAATCAGTACCCACTTACCTAATAATGAGATCTTCAGGCAGGGCCTGTGCTTTCTCATCCTCTGCTCTCAGGATGTTTAACATTCTGTCTCACGGGGAAACAGTGAGAAGTAGTGCAATGAGCACTGGGTTTATCTGAGAGGCGTTGGGTCCGTCCGTCTTACTAAGTGCTCACCACCTGTGTGGCTTTGGGCAAACCATTTAACCTCTCTGAACTTATTTCTTTATCCCAAACAATATATTTCCGTGGGTTCTATTGAAGTTTTAAAAGAGTTAATTGCTATCTAGGTTGCCAAGGCATATTAGCTGGGAAAGAAAAGTAAGATAGTTCTCTTCAGTCTATTTTTGAAATGAGTTAGGATATAAAGCAGTATAGTGTTGAGATGCTTCCAAAAATCTATTTCTTTATGTCTTTCCTCTCTCCCATGCTCTATATAACTCCCCCCAACCTTCTGTTGTATCATTCCCCAATCATTTGGGGTTTCCTGGGGGCCTATCTATTTATTTGGCATCTATCTGTGTTCTAGGCGGTGTGCTCAGTGGTCAATGAGACAGAGAATGCCTCTGCCCTTAGACGCTCATCTTCTCAGTAAGTGAGAGCGCTCCACCAAAGGATCCAAGTAGCTGTGACTGCCCTTAGACGCTCATCTTCTCAGTAAGTGAGAGCGCTCCACCAAAGGATCCAAGTAGCTGTGACTTCATGCAAAGGGTAAAAATAGCAGAAGGTCAGCTGCTTTTCACTTTCATCTTCCCTTTGCCCAGGGCAATGCCTGGCACACCAATAGCAGGTCAAGTTCAAAGTTCTAAATACATACGCATGGTCACCTTTCCAGTAAGTGTGATGAGAGGTGGAGGAGAGCCACCAGTCAGAGGTACCATTCTGAGGTGCCTGTGTGGTGTGGTGGAAAGTAGAGATTTGGAGTAAAGATCGAGCCCAGTTGTAGGCTCGATCCCTGATCAGGGTGCTTATAGGAGGCAACAAATTGATGTTTCTGTCACACACTGATGTTTCTCTCTCCCTCTCTAAAAATCAATAAAAACATATTTAAAAAATATATATTTGGTGCCAGAAGGAGGAGATCAAGTTCTAGCTCCTTCACTTGTAAGCACTGTTCCCTGAGCCAAGGCATAGAACTGTTGACTCTTCATTAAAACGGCGATGGCAATGTCCCCTTATAGGTTGTGTGAAGGCATAAAAGAATTAAAGATCTGAAAATTGTAGATACTGTAGTAATTTACTATTGAAAATATTTTATTGATTTTGATAATTTCCTTGGGCTGCGAGTCACCAAAATAATTACTTTTGACAAAAAGGAATGTTTCTAAAATTAAATTTGCAATAGCTGCACAATAAGGATAACTGCAAGTTCATGCAGAGAACCATCTCTTCCTGTGGCACCTTTTTATACTCACGTTCTTGCTTTGCTTCCAAGTTTGCTCTAAGTCTGTTTCTATAAATGAACTTCAGAAACAAGATCACAGGGATAACATAAATCTCAAACACACATCTTCAATAAGTCCGTTTTCATCTGAGCACATAGATTTCTTTTATTTTTGGAAGATTCAAGTCAATTATTTGACACAGATATTTTCCAGGTTATCACCTTGTGAGCTCAATCACTTTACAATAAACATAACTAACTACATTTCTATACTTGCATGTTTGGAAAGATAATGGGACTGTTGCCCTCAAAAATCCCTTCCTTGGCCCAAAGCAGGGTCTTTGCAAATGTCAGCAGCCATGGGTGTCCACGTTGCCTCAGGGTCTGCTGGCTCCCAGGATGCTCGGGAGCCCCAAGAACAGCACAGCTTTGTTTTCTCACTGCCGCTCAGAGCGCCCCAACATGGCCACTGGGTTGCTTCCTTCCGGTCGGAATAGAATGAATAGAACGAGAGGTGGGCCATTCTGGTCCCCATGAGTTAGTGAGCCCTGCTCTAGGGTGACAAAGTCCCACTGCTCCATGCTCACAACTTCACATGGAAGTTTTGTCCCCAGGACACTCACCCAAAAGAGAGCTGGGCAGGCTAAAAGCCAGACGGAAGGTCCTGGCTCAGGATATATCCTAGACCCAGTCTGCCTCAGGCTGTAAGTTCCCTGAGGAGGCGACCACATCTGCCCCGTCCTCCTTAGGCCCACAGTACTCAGCGAATGAATGAATGAATGCCTGTCTAGTGGTCCCTCTCCTAGAATTTAAGGACCATTCTCACCCACAGGTGTGGACTGGGACCTCTTTTATGACTATAAGATCCTCCATTAAGGACACTCTCCAGAACATTGAGTAATGAGTTACCCTCATTGCTCTAGGTCCAGTAAAGTTGTAGTTCTAGCAGCGGGCTACCCTAGAGGCCTAAACATGTCTAGTCATTTGTCTTATCAAATTCATACGTTCAGTCATTAATCTACTCTCTTTTTCAAAATAATTAGCTGAGCACCTGCCATGTGCCAGATGCTACTCACTTTTTTATACATAGTATATTTACACAACTTAAAGTTCAAAATTAGATGAAAAATATATAAACAGGGAAGGGTCCCCCTGCTAGTAGCCATTGCTACTTTGTTTTTTATTTATAAGCAAATATAAATATATAAGGAAGCCCCTATATATTACTGTTTTGTACCTGGATCTCTCCATAGCAGCACATAGATATCATCCTCAGTACTTTTAATAGCTGTATAGTATTCCATTGCCATATGTACCAGAGTTTACTTGAGTCTTTTTCTATTGTTGAGCATGGATTCTTTCTAATCTTTTGTTTTTGTAATACAATATCTCAGTGAATACATTTATGTACATATTATTGTACTTGTGCAATTGAATTTGTAGAATAAATGCCCAGAGGTGGGAAATGCCAGATCAAAGGGTCAATGCATTTGCATTTTGGGGAGGTCAGCGTCCTTCATTTCTGCTCCCCACCAGCAATGTATGAAGTTGAGGCAGCATCCCCAGGAGTGGGATGCAGTGGGGACCATGGAGGACAGGAGCTCAGCTTTTCCCAGTGTGGGTAGCCTGACAATAAATACAAAGATAATTGCAGATTGTGATTAAATGCTGCGAAGACAATGAAACACGATACTGTGGTGGAGAGTTGTGCAGAGTGGTGGGTGAGGGGTGATCCATGCTAGGTAAGGAGTCAAACAAGGTCTCTTTGAGGAGATGACTTTTGATTCAAGACCCAAATGGTGAGGAGGGGGCAGCCAAGAGATCGGGAGAACATCTGAGGGGACAACATGGCAGAGGTGCTTAGGCTCCTCTGGAAAGCAGTCTCTGCCCCTCACCCGGGGAGCACGACAAACAGTGGATCAACGAGGCACTCAGCTTTGTTCTGGGCTTCCTGCTACGCACAAGTCAAGGCTGTTGGATTTAATTATTCTATTTCCAACCTGGAGAGTGTAAAGTAAGGGGACATGGGACAAGGACAAGGTCACTTTGTTGCTTAGACTCACAACTTTCTTTTCTTCACACATAAGATATTTTTTTCATAAAAATTTTAAAGTTCCCATAATTTAGCAGACACAGAATTTCAAAAGTTGCTCTACAAAACGACATAATATAAAACTCACCATTTAACCATTGTTAAGTGTACAGTTCAGTAGTGTTAGGTACATTCACGTTGTTATAGAGTTTTAAATTTATTAACTACAAAAATGAGCCCAGGCTGTGAAAAGCTGGAAACAAGATAAAAAATAACTAGAACGTCAACAAGGTTATGTAAGCACCGCTGGTTCCAAAGTTCAAGGGGAATTTCAAAAGGGGGAGCAGTCACTTATGGATGAGGATGAAATCAAGGGTCTTTAACATCTGGAAATGGCCTTTCCCTAAGGCTCATTCTCACTGTCCCTTCCCATCTAGGTTATAAAGCGATTGCATTTTTTCAACTCCTGCAGTGAACTTCTCTGCTTGAGGATGAGTCACATCCTTTATTCAGTAAAAGAAAATAATTGACATTTAGCTGATGACTGAATCAGATAAACAGCAGGCTGGTCAGACATCTCTCAGCAGCTACCTGCTCATCTTTGTACCACTTCAGACCCAGCCTGGGAGTCACAGGCCACAGCTATCCTTGTGGGTACCTGCTGAACCAGCAGTTGCTGATAGATTCACTGATGTGTGCCCATGTCAGACCTGTACACCCTCTCTGTGCTCTCTGCCTCTCATATCCCCAATGGCAATTACTGGGAAGACAACAATTGGCTATTTCATCATTTTATAATAAACTAGTGAATTTTAAAAATCTATTAGAGCCTGGCCGGGTGGCTCAGTGATTGAGCATCAACCTATGGATCAGAAGGTCACAGTGCCATTCCCGGTCAGGGCACATGCCAGGGTTACGAGCTCAAGTCCCAGTGGGGGGCATACAGGAGGCAACTGTTCAATGATGATTCTCTCTCATCATTGATGTTTCTATCTCTCTCTCCCTCTGCCTTCCTCTCTGAAATCAATTTTAAAAAATTTAAAAAATCTATTAGAGATATATTATGTCATCTTAATAAATGACAATGAGCTGCGCTGAGTCCTGCTTCTCCTTTATGAACAGAGGATGTACATATAGATGATGCAACAAAAAGTAGCTTTAATACAGAGACATGAAATGGGAAATATATTGATAGTGAAAAAATGTATCCAGGTGTGTCAGGCTCTCTTCGTTTTCTTCTTTGCTTCAGTGTGCAGTACAGCAAGAATCCACTAGATGGAGACATCCACCCGTTTATCTGCCGGTGTGCAAGTCTTCCACTGCTTTGAACTCAATTTTGAGGCTTGAAAGCTAGGGGGCAAGATTTCCTTAGAAATAACTTGTCGATTAAAGAAGAAATAAAATAAGGATCCCTTGGAGTACAAAATGCCTATGAAGGTCCCAGTCTTCTAGCCGCAAGGCTCAGCTTGCTTCAGGGAAGCAACAGATGCGAGGGGATTTTGTTAAAAGCCCGGACAATGATTTTTCTAGAGGTGGACAGAAGGCATCAAGGAACGAATATACGAGTCTATGAAAAAAACCTCAAAAAATTCCGATAAATGCTGCTGTTGCCTGGAAAGTGTGCCTTGGGTCTGTGTGCTTTCTCTTCCATCACTGCTCCCCATGCAAGGAGGATGCGGCCATGCTGGGTGTTTGCTCCCAGAGTGAGTGCAGAGCAGAGTCTGGAGGAGATTCCACCATCTGGAAGTCATAAAGCCACTCAGAAACGCTGGGTGGCACGTCCTGTGAACGGTGCTCGAGTTTCAAGGCCTTTCCTTGGTCTGAGGGCCGGGCGGGCGCGAGGAAGCTGCATTTCCACGTGGAGGTGCCGGCGGCAGCGCCAGCAGGGAAAGCCGCCCTCTGGCCTCCCCCGCCCGACCCTCGGCCACCTGTGAGCTCTCCATGTCTCTTAGGGCTCCCTTTGCCCCTCTCTCTCTCAGCAGGCTCTTGCCTTTTCACCCGTTTTGTGATCTCTGACCACAACTGTCTGCCACTTTCTTTCTTTTATAATTTTTCTTTTACTTTTCAAAGTTTCTTCTAAAATTGTATATCTATATATTTGGTGGGGATATGTAGGGATTGATTATTTCAGGCCCACAAAGAACTGCGCTTGTCCTGGGGAGGCTCTGATTGGCTAGAACACGCCCCCCTCTTCCCCCGTGACCATCTCTCAATCTGGAAGTGGGGGCAGGGGGCACGGAGGTGAGGAAGGGGTGCTCCCTCCTGCTAAGCCGTCAGGCTGATGCGATGCCAGCTGACAGCTCTCCCCAGACCACCCTGTGGCGTGTCCACTTGCATTAATATCAACATTATGATGGCGATGCCTCTTAGCTCCTCCGGAAGGTGCCTCAGACACACGTAGGAGAGGAATTCAGGCAGCCAGGCCACCCACCCCCATTCTTGTGTGGCCCCCACGGACATTAGGTTTGTCCCATGCCACAGTCCCCTCCTGCCCGTTAGAATATTTGTTACATTCATTTGGCAGACTTTGGCCAATGTTTTCTAAAAGCACTCATTTAGGTTGTGTTCCAAAACGCATTTTATGTGTTGAGTTGAAGGAGGAGGGAAGGCTGTGGGAAATGAGGCTGAGTGTGCGCAGCCTGTGCAATAGGGTGGAGTTTTCCAGCCTAAGTCGTCCCTGGAGGAGTAAACTGATTGTGTTCATTTTATTTAACCAAAAAGATGATAGAGCTAGATAGGTAGATTAGACAGACGTGATTGATAGATTAGATAGATGGATGGATCGCTAGATGGTGGCTGGATGGATAGGTAAGTACATAGATGTTAGAGAGACTTTATACTCCAGTTTATTTTTCATAATTATAAAGGTAATCCAAAGAAAAGGAGGAATAATGTATTTGATTACTTCATGGACAAATCCTATTACAAGGTGAGCCGTTTGCATGTTTTTGGTAAAGTGAGTTATAGCTCCCTCCTCTAGCCTGAGACGACTTAGCCAGGGGCTGCGGGAAGGTGGAAGTGTGGGGACAGCCACTAGCTCGTCCACGGAAGGAGTGGGCAGCTACCTGGGAGCAGTAGGCCTTTCTCTGTAAATGGCAGCAACAGAGCAGAGTAAGAATTTAGGGGCAGAACCAGAAATATAGCATTTATTCTGTCCTTGAGTAGCAGAGGCCTTAGGAGGCCTCCACGGAACACTGCATGTATCTCCATTGCCGGAACCCCGGAGATCCGGCCTAACATCCTCCCAGGAACAGTATTCTTGAGCCAAGAGCGCTCTGCTGGGCAACTGAGTGTGAGAGGAAGATGGCTGCTTAGATGGGAGGGCATAACTGATAGAGTTTGGGCCCTTTTGTTCAGATTTAAAATATTCAACTTGAGCGCACGTTAGGAAATGCTCTTACAAACTTCTCTAGCGGTCGCAGACACGTCCGGTGATTTATGCATCCCTGAGGTCTGCATACTTGTCCATAAGCCACTTTAAAAATAAGAATGATTAATTAAGACCAGGTCCACCTAGCCCGTCTGCTGTGTAAAAAAGACCCCAAACAACAGATTTGTTGTTTTATGGGTTGGTTTAGAGACAATGGGCTCACTTGATTACAATGCCACATGCTTCAAATATTTTTACTGAAATGGATCAGGCCCCAGGGAGCCCCTCAGTAACAGGGCGGTTATGCCAATGTCCCCTGGGGAGGAAATGGAGATTGCTTCAAAGGTTTTGGTTTTGTGATTAATAACAATAAGAAAAAAAGGGGACACAGTCATAGGGTACAGGTTCAGGTCTTTCTTTTTTGCACCCTGGTCTACGACTTTTCCCACCTCGATGACTCGGAAAACACTGTGGTGGAATTCTGGTCCCTCTCTTTTCGTCCCTTCTAGTGGAACCAGAGGAAGAAAGGCATGGTGGGGAATCTGGTCTGATGTGAGCGTTTTAATATGAAACTAAAGAATATGATAAGATTTTACCCGTTTCTAGAGAGTTTTTCTCCAATGATGGCTTGTCATCACATTGTTTTTTGCTTTTGAATATTCCAAACATGGCCCATGTTAGGGTTATTTTTTCTTAGTTTATAAAATAACAGCTAACACAAAGTAAGCTGCTCTTAGTCCTGACCACACATGAAAGTCAAATGAGATAAACCTAACATTTATCCAAAAAGCACAAAATTATTTCAAAAATACTGATTTTCTTTACCTTCAGCTTATTTTTAAAATGCCATTGATCAGGTACGTGGATGTGTCTAGATTTCTGCTCTATTCACTCTCCTGACAATTTGTCTGAGGACATTTATTAAAATCTCCATTATTTTCTTATTTTAAAAAAATAAGTTGGCATAATTACTTATGAATTATTGTAAAATAAATAAAATACAAGTGTTGTAATTTAATTGTTCCACTGAAGTCATTGGGACAAACACCATCTATACTAATAAAAGGGTAATATGCTAATTAGACTGGACATCTTCCAGACATCCTTCTGGACAAAGCCACAGTGGCAGGGCTGAGGCAGAGGCAGTTGGGGGTGGTCAGGCCGGCAGGGGAGAGCAGTTAGGGCAATCAGGCTGGCAGGGGAGAGCAGTTAGGGTGATCAGGCAGGCAGGCAGAGGTGGTTAGCAGCGATCAAGCAGGTATGAAAGCAGTTAGGGGCATCAGGCAGGAAGAGTGATTAGGGGTGATCAGGCAGGCAGGCAGGCAGGTGAGTGGTTAGGAGCCAGTGGTCCTGGATTGCGAGAGGGATGTCCCAAATTGGAGAGGGTGCAGGCCAGGCTGAGGTTCAACCACCCCCCTCCCCACAAATTTCATGCACCAGGCCTCTAGTAATATATAAAGAACTATAAGATATATTTGATGTGCATCTCATTTATTTCTAAACGTTTGCCTATGTGAATGGCATCGAATTGAATGTATTTGAAAATGTATGACATGGAACAGGACAGTGTCACTTCGAATGTTATGATGAAACTATAGCATTTAAAGAAACCTATTTCTCAGTTCTGAGACCTCAAAACATGTAATAGGAGCCCTTTTATACACTTTGCTAATATCCCCCTATCGGGTCTTACAGAACAGACCCTGACTTCATAAAGACTCTATCTCTAAAACATGTCATTGCTCTTATAACCAAAATTAAGTGAATTCTGCATATAAATAAATATATATTTAATTATCACTAATTGTTACGCAGCTCTAATTAGCCATGAGCAGTGCTAAGTGAGTCTATAGTCGATATTCAGTCTTCCTTTGCCAGCATGGCTTTTAAAGTAGGGAAACATAATTTCATAATAATAAGCTTTTGTGCTTCTTCAGAACTTATTTGACTAACAGCATTTTATATTAAATGAACACGTCTTTGGAGAACAGCTCAATCCATTTTCACTGGTTACGCTGCAGTGCATTTTGCCTTTGACCTGTGAAAATGGATTGGTTGGTTTCTTTGAAAGCTATTGGAGAGACAATGGTTGTCAGAAATCAGACAGGCTAGTACAACAGCATTCGATACAACAGATATTGATTGGTACAGACAACTACGTACCGGACACTGTGCTGGGTTTGGGACATACAGACATTAATTAGTCTTTGCTCTTCGCGTTGTGAAAAACACATCCTTCTGAATCTCCTGACCTGTGGCATGTGAGGCCCATCCTTTCCTGTTTATTCCTAATTATAATCAGATACTCAGTACTCGTCCCTTTTTAAATTCATTCTCTCATCACTTGCTCATTCAACTAATCTCTATTTTGTACCTACTATGAGGCAGGCATTGTGCTGGAAACCAGGGGTAGAAGGAGGAGAACAGCCAGCCCTGGTTTTCATGGAGCTCACACTTCAGTGAGGGAGAAAGATGTTAATCCAAGAATCCTGGTGAGCAAATGTGACACTGTAGCCAAGAGGCGTGCTGTGAAGGAGAAGGTTCTTTGTAGCATCACCACTACTCCTGTGTTCTATGAGCAACAAGAGTTTCAGGAACTAAAGTGACCCATGTAGGTTCCCTTGCGAAGAGCAGAGCCTGCTCTGGTTACTTTAAGCAGAGAAGGATTGGTTACAGGGCATCAAACGACTCCCAGAATCATTGGTAAGACTGAAAAATGGAGGAAACTGTAGGCTGAGTTTCCAGAAACTGCTCCCAAAGTCATACTGCAGAAATGGGCCACCAAGGAGCTGTGATTCTGTCATCCTCGAAAGCCACCTGCCATTGCACCTGCAGGTCTGAGAGACTAGGTTTCTGCTTTGTCCACACCGGCACAACACATGCCTCGGCACCCTGCTCTCCCCCTCTACGTCAGTTAGGAAACCAAGTCCTGAGCAATTGCTTCCGTTTGGTGAAACGGAAGTTTCATTAGATGCCCTGCATTTGTCAGGGTTCTCCAAAGAAACAGAACCAATAGGATGTGCACATATAGTAAGAGATTTACATTAAGAAATTCGCTCACATGCTTATGGAGGTTTGGCGAGTCCAAAATTTGCAGGGTGGGTTGGCAAAATGGAGACCCAGAAAGAGTTGATGTTGCAGATGAGGTCCAGAGGCCATGTGCTGGCGGAATTCCCTTTGCCAGGAGGAGGGTCAGTTTTTTGTTATATTTATGCCTTCAAGTGATTGGATGATGCCCACTCACATTATAGAGAGCAATCTGCTTTATTCAAAGTCCATCCATTTAAATGTTAATCTCATCTGAAAACAACCTCACAAAAGCATCTAGAATAATGTTTGGCCATATATCTGGGCACGGATGTGGCCAAGCCAAGTTGACGAATAAAATTAACAATCCTCTGCTCAGTTTCAAGAGAGTCTAACACATGCTCCCCACTCCTCTCTGAAGTATAGGCAGGCATCCCAGAAGGAGGCTGGAATAGATGTGTGTGAGCTACTACAGGAATCTGCAGGTGTCTATGAGGACATCTTCATGAAATCAGAATAACACTTCTATGTTTGTATACAAATATTTTTGGAAACCAGATATAAAGCATTGCTGATACTGTTGTTGGTTTAGTGCAAGGTGAACAGTTCTGTCTTAGATGTGGAGGGAAAATACCTCCAGTATAGGACAGAAAAGATTGTCCTAGTTTTAGTTCATGGGTGTTCACATGGGTTCCTGAAACAAATGGTTTTAAGCTTCTGTCTTTCCTAATGACAATGTAGAAGTCTCCTCATTTACATCCATTTTCCCAAATTAATATAATGTGCCCAACTTCTTTAGTTTCTCTCAAAATTTCAGCCAAATGCCTTCTCTTGCAGAGAACACCACAGGTCCTCCCACTAGAATTGACCAGGTCAACTCTCAAAGCTTCCGACTTGACCATTGAGCAGTGCTTCAGGTTAATCAGGCACTAATTAAAGCACATAATTAATAATCATGCACTTTGTATGGTGTTTCATATTTTGAAATATTGTCATATCTCTTGTAATCTTTGGTCTTCGCTGTTTTTCAGGTGAAGAAAATGAAAGGTCGGGCACATTGAGTGACTTCTCTGTGGAGCACAGTGGTTAGTCCTGGAGGCAGCAAGCCCACTCTCCTCACTCCACTCCTCTGACCTCCTCTGTTCCATAGCGTCCATTCCCTAGGTTCTGCTGCAGCCTACATTCCCTAACTCCAACACTATCACTCACCCTTAGGATTTCTCTGCCTTGCTTCATGACATTCTACGTGAGCTACCTCAAGTGGGTTGTGAACGATGCCAAAGGCTAATTTAAACTCACTCTCATTTAATCTTTGAGGTATATAGTCAAATTATACTCCAATATACTCTCTATTGTAATATTTCTCAAACAGTCCCACAAGGGTGCAACAGGAGTTCTCTGAGCATCTGAAAATTCCAGCGCAGTCTTTCTTGTGATAGTTTGGTAGACATTCTTTATTTATCACCTGACCAGAAAATGTACTATTTATGCATTATTAAAAAGTCAAGAAAATTTACTACAGCTTACTTGGTATAAATTCTATTTTAACCCACTAGGTTGAACTTTTTTCTTATCAGAAATATGTGTTAAATGTAAGGTTTATTTCCTCACCTCTTTTTCCTTGTCTCGGCCTTGTTTTAGTTTGTGCTGGTATTTTCTACTAATTAGGTCCCGCTGATGTTTATAGCTCCTCCCCAGCTCCTAACATGCCCCACACACAGGCTTCATGGTATCCTGGACAGAGCAACCCTAAGAACTAAGGTCACAACGATAACCAAAACAGTGAGCCGAGGTTTTTTACCCTGGGGTCATGTCTTGCTACCCCGAAGAATGAGCTCCATGGTCCAGAAGATTTAAGCAAAGCATGAAATTTTTATTGCAAGCAGATTCAAACTCCCTGCATGGGAAGGGGGCCCAAATAGTCGGTTGCCAGTGAAGCTAGTTGGTCTAAGGGTATATATGTGCTATAAGCCTGCTCTATATCTACCTGTGTCATCACCTGATTGATTCCCTCATTGTTCTTGCATATTTGAACTTTCTCTGTTCCTATGCATCAGTACACCTTGTTGTTGTAGGATTGTAGGTCCTCCCTTGGTTTCACACGCCTCCCACTCTGTATCCAAAATCATTCCATTATTTCAGCATGGTTAGTTTCTGTAATTAGGCTTGCTCAAACTGCCGTATCTACCCCTGCCCATGTTCCACCTGCCTTTGTTTTCCACTGGACCCCTGTCCTGTCTGCCTGCATGTCAAGCTAATTTCTCTCAACAATAGTGTTAATTTAACGCTGCAGGCTCCTCAGAGGAAGCAACAGTGCCATGTACTTCTTTGCATTCCACACCAGCCTGTGAAATGGGGCCATCTTAGTGCCTGTGTGATAGGGTAGTTGTCCTGTGCACAAAGCATCCACTCAAGCTTTTGTTGAACATATAATAGTGAAAGAGGAAATGAATAAATTCATCAACGACAGCTCCAGGAGAGAAGGAGCAGGAAGATCATGGACTTCTGAGTCCATTCTCGTTACCTTAAATTTTTCATCCCTAGAGACACTGCCATCTCTCAAAGCCTTCACACAGGCTATCCTACCATCTTTCAAGTCTTGGCCACACCAGCTCCCTTGCCTTTCCTGGCTGCTCACAATATCCACCCCCTTCTCTGAACTTTTACTCCCTCTGTCACCGACAGAGCCCTCCATATGCCTCCTTCTGTGATGAGCTCATTTTCTTCTATGTTTACCCCTCACCTAGAGAGTAACCCTTGGCACCTCTTACACTGCCTTATACAGAGTGGGCATTCAGTAAAGGGTTCTTGATTAGAGTCTACATTCATTATGTCACTGTACAGTTAGTCTCCATAGGCAACGTGTCAACATGGAAGAAAACTGCAGCCCCATAACCTATTTAAAAATATGACCTCTCTCCTGACTGCTGGGTTGCCCTTCAAAGACAAGCAAATAAGTGTCAGATTTGTTCTCTTATTTTTTTGGATCTTCATGCCACCATGGCTTTGTACCTCTGGGGATGGGAAGAAAGCTTCATGATTGCTGAGAATCCAGCATGAAAGAATGGAGGCATTTAGCTCTGGGGGTGGTAAAAGAGAAAGAAGCTGGGAAGGGTCAGAATGAATGGAATCTGGTCGGGCCCTCCTCACTTTCCCCCTCTGTGTGGGAGAAGAACAGATGGTGAAAGGGCAGAAGAAATGACTATTTCAAGTTGTTCCAAAAACTGGGAATGGGTGGGGACCAAGTCGCTCTGGGGTCAAGTGAATACTAGTTGGAGTTAGGGAAGTAAATGACGGTTCGTCTTGGCATTAATCTGTTTAAGAAGGAGTTTAAAAGTCCTTCCATCAAAGCACTGCAGCTCTACCTAATGTAATGCTTATGATTTTCCACAGGCAATTTCCATTGACATATGGGCTGTGTTTTCTCTACTGATTGAAGGTGTCTTTCTTACTCTGTGGAAGTACAGCATTCTACACACCCTGCAAACCCAGTGGGAATTTGTGTGGGTTCTTCTCCCGTCTCTTGGCTTAGGAACCCTGCTCCCAGCTGTCTTCAGTAATGTTCTGGGCAGAGGGGGTAGACAGACCCTCCCTCCAATCCCAAGGACTTGAAGATTAGAAGTGAGAAGCAGACCATGGGGTGTGCTCAGCAGCAGTGGACACCCGAGAGGCAAGAAGGAAAAGGACTGAGGACCCGGGATGAATTCTAACCAGAATGAGCTGTAGAGAGATGAAGTAATCGCATCACTTATCCAAGAGTGGATAACCCCAAACTCATCTCTTTCTGGTTTAGAATATGATGTGCTGTTTTCTTATCAAAATGTGCTCTATTTAATCTTACAATTTCCCTATATTGCCTAAATAATACCATGTGCAAAGAATAGGATGAAAGTTTGACATAAATTCTCCTCGTTACAGAAGAACAAAACTGTTTGTTAAACTCAGGTGAAGGCTGAACTGAAACCAGCCGTGGCTCTTTCTTTTTTCTTTGTTTCCCATGACTGCCTCTATAAGTATGGTCCTTGGAATCTGCAGTCAATCATTATCTCAGGGACATGGAGGCAGAATTCCTCCCTAAAATAAGGTTGTTCTGACTGTGGCTGGTCCTTTGCAGTCATGTCTGAGTCACATATCCTGCCGGCCATGGAGGCATGGGGGATGCTCCCGTGCTGTTGCCATGGTGATGTGCAGTGTTTTCACAACACAGCCTTCCCACTTTCTCTGAAAGCCAATTTGGACAGTGAGCCCTGAATGATTCTAGCCAGGCTGGAAAGTGATGAAGGACCCTTTGGGATTGGTATTCTGATTTTTGCGTGTAAAAGTTTAACTCTGGCTGGAACCAGGCACATACATGAGCGCAGGCTTGAGATCTAAAGGAGATGAACCCGGAGGAAGACACAGGGTTGCTCAGAGGTATGGAATACATGGTTCCTTCTTCCCTTTTTACTCGTTTTGTGAGTTTGCAGGTTGTGTAGAATGCTGTAACTGCAGGCATTCTTGTGTCTGTGAGATACAGCATCTGCAGAGAGTAAAATGAAAGTGAACAAAAGTGAGGAGGGGGCAGTGAGCTAATGACAAAAGCACAAGCAATGGTTGATGTCCACGGTTTTCAAATTTTAACCTTTTCTACAAAAGAACAAAAGGGAATTCGGGAACTTAATTTAAATTTGACAGGTGTAAATAGTACTAAGACACTATATTTAGAGCACTTTGTGATCCCAGGAGAAAAGAGTACCCAAGACCCTACATCATTTCTCCAAAGTTATTAACAGAATTAACCTGTGTCTGGCACAGAGACGCACACTTAGCCGGTCAACAGTAAAATGCTGAGTGAATGAAGGAGCAAAGTGCCCAGACTCTCAGTGTAGTGATGTGTCATTTTTGGCTGTCTGGCTCCTTTGGGCACGTGCCCAACGTTGGGGGAATCCCCCACTTTGAGTCCCGTCCTCCACATGGAAGCGTCCAAGGGCCAAGTTTCCACAAGATGAGCAAGAAAGCGCTACACTCCCACCCCCGCTTTCCTTTTCCAGGGGCATGCTCCCGGGAGGAGCCTGCTGGGGAAGACAGATTCTTAGGAGAGGATTTCAGCCTTGGTCTTTTTTATTTTTTAAAAATATATTTTTTTATTGATTTTTTTACAGAGAGGAAGGGAGAGAGATAGAAAGTTAGAAACATCGATGAGAGAGAAACATCGATCAGCTGCCTCCTGCACACCCCCTACTGGGGATGTGGCCGCAACCAAGGTACATGCCCTTGACTGGAATCGAACCTGGGACCCTTCAGTGCGCAGGCCGACGCTCTATCCACTGAGCCAAACCGGTTAGGGCCTTTTTGGTCTTCTTAGTTCAAGTCCTGTGGTCCTGATTTTCAGAAGGAAATAGAAGTGCAGGGAAATTGATGTAGAAGGAAAAGGTTTAGTCATTTATGACTGACTATGTGGGCCAAGGTCATCAGCCCGGGCTCCCCTGGCAGCTTGTTGGAAACAGAGAATCTCAGGTTTGTCCTCCTCCCGGTGGATCAGAATCTACTGTTTAGAAAATTCTCCCGGTGATTCATAAGCACTTTAATGCTTGAGAAGAATGGTTTGAAGAAAAGCCCAAAGAGCCGTCTTCAGAACTGTGAAAGGAAACATGTACTTGACCGAGTCATAAACCGTTACTTGGTTTTAGCACCAAAGAAGACAGAAAATTCCAGAAGGATATAGAAATAAGGGTGTAGTTCTAACACAACATTCCATTGTAGGAGCTTTTGGATTCCTTGAGTTGCAAATCTCTGGCACATTAACAGTCTGATTAGGCCCTGGGAGGGGAGAAGACAAGCAGGAGAAAGACATTGGTGGGGAGGAGAAAGAGCAAAGGAAAGAGATCCGGTACTTTTCTTAGTAACTTAAAATAATACATATCCATTCTAAAACTTTTTAAATACCATGAAAGAACATAAAGTAAAAAAAAAAATGACATTGGAATTGCCTTCCTCCAAGATTGTATTAATCAAATAAATTTAAGAGCACAGACTCTGGAGCCCAACTGCCAGGCTTTGAATCCCAGCTCTATCATTTACCAGCTGCGTGATCTCAGGAACATTATTTAACTTCTCTGTGCCTCAGTTCCTTCTGCTGTAAAATGGAAATAACAGCAGAATTGTTGTGAGAATTCCATTTTGATAGGTGTACAGCGCTTTAAACCATGCCTGCACATATGTTTTATGTGTTGGCTGCTATGATTCTAGTACTTTAATGTTTTTTTCATATTTAGATCCCTTTGGTCTTTCAGCATAGCAGTAAGGAATTAGGAAATTCATTTTTTTTTGTGATGGTTAGTCAGTTATTTAAGCATCATTTATTGACTAATCTCTCTTCCTATGTGTCTTAAGGGTTTATTACACCCCCCAGATGATCTGTGGATGTCCAGACCCCCAGTCCTTCAGAATGTGACCTTATTTGGAAATAGAAGCATTGAAGACATACTTAGTTAAGATAAGATCATATTGGAATAGGGTGGGACCCTTAATCCAATATATCTCACGTCCTGATAAAAAGATGAAAAGACAGAGACATAGAGAAGATGGCCATGTGAAGCAGAGATGGGAGTGATGCTGCCACAAGCCACAGAATGCCTGGGGCTGCCAGAAACTGCAAGACACTAGGAAGAAGCCTTACTCTAGAGCAGGGATGGGCAACCTTTTTGTGAGTGCGTGCCAAAACCAGCAAAATCTCTGACTCAAAATTCTTCTGCGTGCCAACCCTAATTTTTTGAGAACATGTTACGCCTACTTGATATCTCTTAAGGTGTACATATGTGAAGAACCTTGAAGAAATAATAAAATTCATTCGAGTGACAAAAACACAGTATATGATGATGAAAAATACATTTATTTTTTAATGTATACATGTTATGTAAAATTATTTATTTATCTAAGATGCACCTACACTGAATTTATCTGAAAAATAAAGAAGTCGATATTAAGGAAAAAATTGTAAATGGGAGATTATAAGAGAGGGTTTCCCGTGCCAGCAAAAGTTACTGGTGTGCCATGTTTGGCAAGCGTGCCAGGGGTTGCCCACCCCTGCTCTAGAGGCTTCTAAGAGACATAGCTCTGCCAACACCTTAATTTCAGACTTCTAGCCTCTAAAAATAAATCTCTTTTGTTTCAAGCCACCCAGTTTGTGGTACTTTGTTATGGAAGCCCCAGGAAATGAAAACAACATATAATGGACATTTTGTTGTTCTTGTTCTTTTGGTCTGGCCACTTATTCCTATGCCTTAATGATATGTTTTAGTAATTCAGAAGAAAGAGATATCAAACAGTCCCATTTTTCCCAATAGGTACTTTTTGAGATAAAATTTAATGGAGGCCAAATCAGTAACAAGTATCGGCCACTGTAAAATTCTCATGCTTTTCTGAAAGTCTGAGGCCCCTGTCAGTCTCACCTCTCACTTTAGGGTCCTATACACGGGGACTTTTCCACTGTGACACCTCAAATAAAGGTTTCAATGTCTTAGCTGCCGTGTCTCCTTTCACTAATTGAGAGAGGTTTATAAAACTTAGTGTGATGTTATTAATGATTAATAAATTCCACCCATGCATCGAACTGAAGACTGCATTCATGCCCAATCCGTCTTCACTTCCTGTTTTACGACAATGTTAATTGCTTTTTAAGGACTGTTGGTGGAGTTGCAGAGAGAGAGTGCCGGTGCCAGGTTCTATTTCACTTGAGTAAAGAAAATCAGATTAGAATAATGAATGACACTCCAGGAACTATGAGGTTTCCTGGGGGAGCTAATGACTGTTCATGGGGTCTTAGCACGAGACCCCCTCTGTGGCATAAATAGGGATGCATTTCATAGCAGCTAAGTGTCAGGAAATATGCTTTTAATTATCACTTAAGATGTAACCTGTCAGAGGTATTCGTATCACTTGTATGTAATGAGAATTGATTTCGGATTGCATTACCCAGAAAGCCTAGCATAATGGACACCCGGGTTCCTTCCTGAGACCCTTAGTCACCACATGTTTCTGTGTTGGTGCTGTCCTGCCCCGCAGTCACCAGATATCCGATCTGCCACATGCGACTGCTCTAGGCAGAGGCCTGCTCGTTAGCTTTGGGTGGTTCTTGATGAATGAAACGCCACCAAGCTGAGCCTGGCTCCCAGGTTTAGCTGCAAAGTGGAGGAGCTTCAGAAAACAAAATTAGGGGTTGAATTGTTGACTGTGGTGCACAGACTTGCCTTGTCAGTGCAGGGATGTCAGTGCAGGGATATCGTGCAGAAAAGATGTTGATGGGAGAAGCATCCATCTGAGCACTGCTCACTTCTGGCTAGACCTTCCCCGGGTTTCATCTCCTTCTCGCAAGTGATCAAGCAGGTCCCAGAGGGCAGTCTGGGTGTATGTGCAGAAATGGGGTGAGTGGAGGAAACATACCTGGTTATCCATGTGTTTCCCAAATTTACATCATTCCTATAGCATATGCCAGTTTCTTGTTTTTCTTGCTGTAACTTATACTGCCTTTATAATGATTTACTTAATATTTTGCTTTATGCTGACTTGGTACATTTTATATGTTTACTTTGCAAATAAAACTTAAATCACTACTGTAAACAGATTAATCTTACTGGTTTGGAAATAAAACTCTGCAATTGTATTTATTTTTTATTGAAATATATCAGACATATAACATTGCATAAGTTTAAGGTGTACAACACATTGATTTGATGCATGTATATATTGCAATATGATTGTCTTTACAGCATTAGTTAACGCCTCTATTGTGTCACATAATGTCATTTTTTTTTTTGTGGTGGGAATAATTCAACTTTTCAGTTATAGAGGGACTAGACACCTGGTGCACAAAATTCATGAATGGGTGGGGGAGGACTGCTGGCTCCTAACCACTCCCCTGCCTGCCTGCCTGATTGCCCCTAACCATCCTGCCTGCCTGATCGCCCCTAACCCCTCTGCCTGCCTGCCTGATCGGCCCTAACCACTCTGTCTGCCTGATCACCCCTATGCCTGCCTGCCTGATCACCCTAACTAACCATCCTGCCTGCCTGATCGCCCCTAACCCCTCTGCCTGCCTGCCTGATCGGCCCTAACCACTCTGTCCCCTAACCTCTCTGCCTGCCTGGTTGACCCTAACCGCCTCTACCTGCCTGCCCGATTGCCCCTAATCTCTCTACCTGCCTGCCTGATTGCCCCTAATCTCTCTCCCCTGCTGGCCTGATTGCCCCTAACCACCTCTGCCTTGGCCCCCGCCACTGTGGCTTTGTCCGGAAGGACGTCCAGAAGACATCTGGTCTATCCGGTCTAACTAGCATATTACCCTTTTATTAGTATAGATATCGTTGCCTGTTGATGGTTTTGTCTGTGATGGTTGTCCATGATTTCTTTGTTAAAATAGTTATTTGAGAGGTGTTAAAGGCATAGTAACATGATCTGGAACCTTCTCTTTTTCTTTGTCAGATCAGGAGGATTGAAAGAGAATTGGACAGGAATAACTTTGCCTCTATGAGATCCCATATTTTGATTTTTATGTCTGTCTAAAACTTGAAAGAATAGTGGTGTGCATTCTTCTGTTTGAGAAACAATGATATCCACACATAATTATGTGGGGCCCATGTTGGCAGATTGTGTAGAGGGAAGTCGGAGAAAGGTGGAAAACAGGAGTCAAGCAAGAGCAAGAAGGTCCCATTGATCAAACTCTGCTTCTCTAGCTCTGGAAAGAAAAGCAATCAGGGTTAAAATCAGCCCCACCTCGGTCTTTGGTCCCTCCCTCGTGTACTTTCATCGCCTGAGTGAGTATTAATTGCTTCCCATGTATCAGACACCGTGCGACACACTGGAGCCATGGAGACAAAGACTCACTGTCCTCAGGGGCTTGTCTAGTTTGACAAAAAGCAGAGAGGTGCATGGAGAGCTGTGGGGTCTACTTACTAGGACGTCACCTGAATCAGATCCTGGGGACGAGCAGCAGCAACGGGGAAAGTGGTTCCTGAGGGACCACCCTGCCGGGGTGTTCTAATCCTGTGGGAAATGGGAAGCAATCACATTTGGGAAACTACAGCTGTCAGAGCTGCTTAGGCCCCCTGACTCTCTGGGCAAATGGGCGACAATTGTTCTGTATTTCACTGTGTTTTGCTGACTATAAAGAAGAATGCCAGTGCTGGACACCAGGGGGCACCGATCATTGAAGTTCCAGAACCGGGAAGCAGTGATGTCTCAATTACAAGCTGAACTTTGAACTCACTGAATGGCCTGCTGTGATCCCCATGGAGGCCCCCTGGTGGGAATTAGTCATTGGGTCCTAGTCAGTGTCATTGGGAACCACTGGGTTCATTCTGTCTTCTCAGGTGAGCCTCCCCAAGCAAGGCCTGGACTGGGCAGTAGTACCTCCTGAACCTGCTGACTGTGGTGTTTTTGGAGGTGGCCACCAGCCTTGTTACACTCATCCTTGGCTGGACCATGGTGGGAATCTGGGTGACATTTCTGGTAATTCTGTGAGTTGATGTTTGAGAGAGTGGTGAGGTTTGGAAACAGAAGGATTGGATGTGGCTGACTCTGACTCTTGGCCATTCATATTAGAACCACTTCTCTAGCCCTCCAGGGAGACATAAACCAGTCCATTTTACTCACCCTGACACAGTTTTGGCAAAATGCATATTTGGGCAGAAATGAGAACTTGGTGGAGTTCTCTTGAGTCTGGGAGACTTTTATGGCTTTCAAGACTTTTTTTTTGTACTTTTAGTTCTTAGAATGTCTTCATTTCCATCATTAAAATCTATTTCATTAGTTACTAGAGTTTCATCTCCACAAAACATTCCCCAGTGACCTCTGGCAAGAATGGCTACAAGTAGTTCCTTCTCTGATGGAACTGCCTTATGATCTGATATGCTATGCCTAGCTGTCTGAGGTGGGGGAATTATAAAAATCATGCACTCTTAATTTGCTATGTCTTCAAGAACAATAACAAAGATTTGATTTTGTCATGGCCAGTGTGGCTCAGTTGGCTGGCTGCCGTCCCATTCAACAAAAGGTTGCCAGTTCAATTCCCAGTCAGGGCACATGCTGACTGTGGGCTGGATCCCAGGTAGGGGGCGTGCAGGAGGCAGACAATCAATGTTAGGCTCTTACATTGATGTTTCTCTCACTCTTTCCTTTTTCCTTCCTCTCTCTCTCAAAACATGAATAAAAAATTTTAAAATAAATAGAAAGATTTTATTTTAACATCTTTAAATGTTAGCTCCAAGGTCTCAATACTAATGGTGCTATTTCAGCCCTTCTATCTAGTAGAAACCCCATCTATTTTTATGCAGTACATGAACAATTTCAAACATTGATTTAGATGGGTGGATAGGACTGATTGTTATCATTGGTTATTATCAATCTCACTGTTAGCTCCTTAGTGGAGAAGATATATCCTCATTAGTTTATCAGTCCTAAAGTGAATACTTGTTTGAAAGTATTGTAACTGTTGTAAAAAGTATCTTAGCCAAACCTACCTGGTTTGCCATCTTTGCTTGGGTGTTTATACTTTCTGAAGGCTATAACTAAACATGAAAAGAGGAAGAAAAATGGTCCCCAATAATGTGGTACTTGACCTTTGTATCATAAAGCCATGCTTAGAATTTCTGTTGCTTATGAATGCCTTCTGAAATTTAAACACTGAAGCCAAATAAAAGACAATAATGAAAAAAAGACGTAGCTCTATGCTCTCATTGCCATGAATAATTGAGAATTGCCTTTACTTGATTTCAATTCACCATCCCCCAGCATCACTCCTTCCTTTATCCTATATAATTGTGAGCTATAAGCTTAATACTCATTTTCCTTCGTGCTTTATGATAACAGGTAAAAGCACAGAAAATTTCCACTCCCCAGTGAGAAGGCTGCTACAGTGTCGATGACAAGATGCTAAATTGATTCTCCCTCATTGTTGCGTGGTGATCTTACTCTCCCCCGCAGCTCCAGAAGGCTTTGTTGGACTAAATCCCAGACCCTGAGCTGGAGCTGGTCCTAGTGATGCTTATTGTGTCTTCCATTGTCAACATAAGTGCATCTCAAAGGGTTTCTGAGAACAAATGGGTAGCACAGCGAGGCATGAGAGTCAGTGCAGGAACCTGGTCTTGGAGCCCTTCATCTCAGGTTGGGGTGGAGCCAACAGCACCGTGTGTCATTCTTGGCAAAGGAAGTTATCACAAGGATTTGGATTTCCCCCAAGGAACCCAGAAAGCAACAAAGTAACTAATCTTTTATCTTATAAGAGAACCACTGAACATACCTCTTGGGCAGAGAGTACAATTGCTGAGGTCTGACCTCAGATGTTCTACACAGAAGTTCCAATTTGCTTTTTTTTTTTCTTCAAAATATTCTCCTTGGGGCATAATCTACCCTGGTTTTCTGCAAAATGCCTGGAAATGTTGGTGGCTTGCATGCTCTGATGTTCTGATGCTTCCTGTCCTTCAGATTCAGCCTCCAAATAAAGAAGGTTTAGACTAAAATGGCTGATGGCTGTCATGGTCTCAGTTCAGTCAAAGGACAGGAAATGGAAAATAATCTTTTATTTATGTCAACTCCAAATACATTAGTTAGAAACAGAATGACTCCTTAGCTACTTAGAACACTCAAGTATTTTTGACTTACTCAAATTGCTGTGGGTCCACACCATACCCACCATCACTTCTCTTCTCCCCAAGTAGTTTTAATCATACAAATTGTTCCAAGATTCCTTCCTTACTTTTCCATGGCCACTGGAGTCTTCTTTCACCAGAGACACATCATCAGATGACCAGGAACAAGTGGTTGGGGGGCTGGAAGTGAGCCTGGGTATAGGAGGAAGAGCTAGAAACACACAGAACCATGAATCCACTCTGTCGTCCTTTACCTCCCTTTCCTTACCAAGACCTTAGACAGATACATGCTTCACCATCTTTCACAACCTCATTTCAGGTTTTATTCAAAAGTATTCTCTATGTCTAATAATAATAATATTATAATAATAGTCTACATGTCTTATTGCCTTTTTTGAGGTCGTTATGTTCTGGATGGTGGATAATTTGATCACGAGGATGGAAAAAAAAAAGACAAACAATAGTGACAATTTTCAATGCAGATGGGAGGCAGGCAGTCTACCAGTCACAAAGTAAGAAGAGTATTTGGTGCACGCGACTTTAAACATGATTCTTTAGCTGAGTCAGTATGTGTTAAGTCAGGTGTCTAGGTACGGAAAGGGTGCAATTATATTTTGACTTCTATATTTGTTATAGAAAGTTTAGATATATATTCATTGTAGAAACTTTGGATACTACTAAGTATAAAAAAGGAAATAATGATCATGTATAACTCTACCACCCAAAGATAATCACTATTATTATTAATCACATTTCTTCCCATCTTTTCTTATGATTTATATATGGCTTTCTTTTTTCATTAAGTATGTATATATAGATATAGAAATACATATTCTCCTATGCCATTAAATATTCTTGCATAATAAGATGCCTTTATATGAATACACCATGATCAATGTCACCAACCCTCTCTCATTAGAAACCTGAGTCATTTCTAGTTTGGCAACATTGTTGTCCATGAATATTCTGCCCACATCTTGATGCTGTTTGTAGAGAGCATCCCTTGAAGCAGTACACGAAGTCAAGGAGTACATGGATGTTTAAGATGATACTCACTGCCAAGGTGCCCTTCAGACACATGGCACCAATTTTGCCTCCCACCATCAGTGAACAAGGTGCCCATTTTTCTGGGTGTGATTCTGTCCAACGGATGCTAGAGGGCGTCCATGTAGAGTCCAGGGAAGTTGGAGAAGGCTCAGTAATGCCTAGGAAGGAATGATTACCCATCAAAGAAGACCATGGTCCCTGCAAATTAGATAAAGCCTGGACTAGAGTTGGGAGTCCCAAGTTCAAGCCCTGCCCTGATGAGCTCTGTGACTAGCGTATGCTACTCTATTTCACTGGGCCTCAAGTTCCTCTCCTAAAAAGTGGCGATTGAGACAATCACTTCCAGACAATAAAAGTCCGTGAAGTTAGGTTTCCTACTTCCAAGTGGGCCCCATGGCTGGGAGCAGCCCGAGCTGCACTTGAAGCTGTGCCCGTGAAGCTAAGTGACTGTCATGCTCAAGCCCCAGGAGGAAGTTATTGGCCAAGGCGTGTGTAAAGCTTCCCTCCCCTCTTAACTAACTGGGTCGTGGCTTTTAAAACATTTGTGGCTCACTGGTAGTCTTCTTCCAGAGCTAAGAAAACCAAGCATACCTCGTGCTTGGGACCCCTAATGTGACTATATTTGGAGTAATAGGGAGTTAAGGTTAAATGAGGTCATACTGTAGAGCCCTGGATCAATGGGATTAGAGTCCTTATAAGAAGAGACACTAAAAGGCTCTTTTCTCTCTTCTCTCTCTCTCTGCCCGCCCCCCTCTCTCCCAAAGTGACCACACAGTAAGAAGGTGTTCACCAGGACCTAAATTGATCAGCACCTTGATCTTGCATTTCCAGCCTTAAAACTGTGAGAAATAAATGTCTTTTGTAAGCCACCCCATCTGCATTAGTTTTGGCAGCCAGAGAAATCGCACGTCTCAGGGCTACATATGAGAAACAAAAACAAAAACAAAGAAAATGAGAGAAAGAGAGAGAGAGAGAGAGAGAGAGAGAGCGATATTTCATGGAGGCATCAAAACCCCAACTGTCCGACCAAAGCTGAGACAAGGTTCAGTGTCATCATTTATCAGTAGAAAGGGGGAAGCCAGGTGGGCCCCACATGAGGCACCGGTGGCAGGGGTGGGGCCGCTGTTCCTCCACATCCACTTTCCTCAGTTTCAGTAGGGTCAGCCTGGATCGGTTTCCTCCTTGCTGATTAGCAGACAAAGGGTGGCTCAGCGCTATCTGGGAATCACGCTTCCTGGCTTTCTCTCTGGCAGTGGCAGCACCTGGAACAATGTGTGGGGATAGCGTGTCTCCCACGGCCCTGCTCTCCATGCAGGAGTGCGGCATTCATGCCCATTCCTCGGAGAGGCACATCCTAACTCGCTCTGGCACACGGACCAGGGAGTCACACTCTTCACTTCCAGGGGAGCCGTGATGAGGCTTCCTCCACACCCACGACTGGCACTTCCCCTAAACCCTAGCAGTGATGGCGAACCCTTTGAGCTCGGCACGTCAGCATTTTGAAAAACCCTAACTTAACTCTGGTGCCATGTCACATATAGAAATTTTTTGATATTTGCAACCATAGTAAAACAAAGACTTATATTTTTGATACTTATTTTATATATTTAAATGCCATTTAACAAAGAAAAATCAACCAAAAAAATGAGTTCACGTGTCACCTCTGACACGTGTGTCATAGGTTCGCCATCACTGCGAGCCTGCAGGCTCATGGCGTGGCGTCAGAAGCCAACTCAAAAAACAGCCCATCCAGGACTGAGCCGACCACTGCTGAGATGCAGGGTGCTTGTTAGGCTGCCTGGCACTCTGCCCAAGGGAAGGGCTTCTCACCAGCTCTAGGTCTAGGTCACAGTGGTCGGCAAACTGCGGCTCGTGAGCCACATGCGGCTCTTTGGCCCCTTGAGTGTGGCTCTTCCACAAAATACTGACTTCTGCGCATGGGCCACGAAGTTTCAATTGCACTGAACGTGCGCGCCTGCACGTGGTATTTTGTGGAAGAGCCACACTCAAGGGGCCAAAGAGCCATATGTGGCTTGCGAGCCGCAGTTCCCCCCCCGGCTAAAAAGTTTAAGAAGGGGTCTTTTTTTTCCGGGGCCCTCGGTTCATTGCAAAGAACTTCACAGCACTGGGGGACTTGGGCCCTCCTGCTGCCTGGCTCCCTCCCTCTTCCTCTCACCCTGCCGGTCCCAGCAGCAGGGCCCCTCCCAGCTCTGCTCCTTCTCCTGCAGGCCCCATTACCTCACTGGCCTCTGCCAGCCCCTCTGGAAGTGCAGACAGCCCCTCCCTGGCTGCCCCAGCCGCTCTGCCCGCACCCTCCCGGCGCCCTCCCTCTCCACGGGGTGCTAGAGTTTCCCCCTGGCGGATCAGGCCCAAGTGGGGAAAGTGCCTTCGGGTTTATCAGAGTTCATCGGACTGTCTAACAGCAGGCGCCGGGCTGCCAGCATCGGGGCGACTTGAATTTCAACCATTTTCTCTACTTAACACCTCGCTGGCCCTCCCCCCTCGGCCCCACACATAATAAGCCCCATTCTTTCCAGCAAGCTCAGCGCAGCAGCAGCCCGGGACCCACCGCGGGGACACGCTGGCCTCACTGAGCCTGTTGATTGTTCTCCCCTTTCTTTCGGGGACACTCAGCTGTAATCCTACCAGGCCCTGGGCAGAGGGGCGCCAAGGCCTTCGCTTCTCGGCTTCTGGGAGTGAGCCCAGCTGGGACCTGTAACGGGGGCCTGGCTTGGGCAGCCTGTGGTCACCAGCGGGTCACTGGGTCTCACTGGGTCTTAGTTGTCACTGTGACCCTAGAAACAGGAAACAATAGGCTTGCCTCTGCCCGACCTTGCAGGGAGGTCTTGGGAAATGCTTCAGTCTAACATTAAAGTCCTGGGGAGAAAAGGAATTGAAGACTTGAGGGGGGGGTGTGGGGGCAGGGGAGTGACAAAAAACCATTCTAGTTATTGTGCTTAGAGTTAGGCTCTGCTCCCTAAAAGGGACGGGCAGTTGGGAGTAAGCCAGGGGAGTGAGGGTTATTTAAGGGCCCAAACGGCATGGATTCGGTTAAATCTAGCACAAGGCACTTAGGTGTGACTCTAAGTGTCTGCTGTGTAAATACGGCAGCAAAACACCTGCTTTGGAAAGCTTTAGTAAGAAATTAACCTGCTGGTTAGGCTTTTTTTTTTTTTTTTAAACTAGAGATCATATTTTACCAAGTGTTTAAAAGTGTCCCTGACTCGAAAGATATTAAGCATCATGTAATCTAGTAGGATCATTCTATACAACTATTTGCAACTTGTTTCTATGTATGTTAGACAGTGCTCTATGTTAATACACACAGATTCATATTGTTTTAATAGCCATTAACCATTGTCTTAACGTGCCCATGGTGAATGCATACTGCCATCTTCCCATGGCCAAGTAGGCTATTTGTTTTTACTATTATTAGGAAGTGGCAAGGAACAACCTGTACAAATAACTTCGCAAATTTATGTGAGTTTATGAAATAGATTCATAAAAGTAAAACAAAAAAGAAAAAATAGTTGCTGTTACCTGCTCCAATCGCTTTTGGCGCCCTAACCAGGGGGAGTGGCATCCTTACTTCTCCCAGTTCCTTCCCCAATCACTCTCCCTCCAAAGCCTAGGACCAGGTGGACATGAGCCAGCAGGTCAGACAGAGCTGATCGGCCCTAAATTCCCTGAAGCTCTCATGCCCCAGACAAAGAGCATGAAAGAGACGAACAGGGGCCAGAGAATGCACCCACCCTGCGTGGGAAATGGAAGCCAGGGGCCGGCAGAACCTCACGGGACCTCAGAAATCTGTTCCTTTTCCTAAATATGGGCAGTTCGTAATTCACTTTTGCTTCATTCCTCTGAGCTGTGGAGATGCAGGATGTGCAAATGAGGTTGGGCAGGGACTGGCATTTACCTTTGGGCAGTGGATTCTGTGCAGCACCTCCCATCCTCCCATGGCCCCAGATCTAAGTCTATGCTGGGCTCTTCCCTTTCTTACTCCCTGACAGACGCAGGAGGGCTGGCTTATCTCCTCTGCAGAAACCGGGACAGTCACCCCAGCACAGCGCTGGGTGTCTGACAGAGAAAAAGGAAAGTTCCTCGCGCTCCCACCTCCCCAGCCAGAGTCCCTCTCTGCCAGGTGCGGTCCAGCGGCTCATTAATCATGTCAGTGGCTGCATTGTCTGGGCCTCTCCCAAGGAAGACAGGTGACATTTAAAAGCCAGTGGATGTTCACGTGAGTTCTGTCCCTCTCCACTTCTGTGTATGCAGCTGGGTGGGGGTTAGCACCCTCTTCCCCGGCTGGCTCTCCACGCCCCAGCTCCCCAGATGTGTGTCCATGTCTTTCGAGTAATGATTTGATGCCGCAAGCTACCAACTGGGAGCTGTTTCTAAGAGAAGGGGAGAAAGATGTGGTCTCCACCCGGCAGAATTCCCTGCCTACTCCGGGCCCAGACTAGAGAAGTGCAACATTCCATACAATGGACACCTGTTTTTAGAGAGGGAAAAAGCAACACTGAAGTTCCCTCATTTGGGGACACCATCACCATCCTTTCTTCTTCGCCTTGGGATTTTCAGCTGGCATACACAGGTGGGTCCTGGACTCAGAGGCCAGCAGTCCTCAGCGGTAGCTGTAGAAGCCCCACACCTCACCTTTTCACCCCCTCTGTTTTGTCCAAAGCATCACAGAGTCATGAGAAGAGCAAAGGCACTGTGGCCAGGCCACCCTGAGCTCACAGAGCTCTGTGATGAGGGCAAGGCATACCGTCTCCCTGAAGTTTAGTTTTTCTAGACAATTTATTTCTCTGTCCTTTATGGCATTTTTATTAAGACTAAATATGTTTTTTATGTAAAATACTTCTAGTTCGGCCAGCATGGGTCAATGGTTGAGCGTCTACCTATGAACCAGGAGGGCGCATAACTGGGTTGTGGGCCTGATCCCCAGAAGAGGGCGTGCGGAAGGCAGCCGATCAATGATTTTCTCTCATCATTAATGTTTCTATCTCTTTCTCCCTCTCCCTTCTTCTCTGAAATTAATAAAAATATATTTAAAAATACTTCTGTAAGACCTAGATGAAATGTCAGCACCTCTTCTACCCCAGGCTGGGAACAGTCTCTTCTTTTTTAAACCCCCACACATTTTCTCATAGCCTCTGTAAGGGCACACTGCTTTCTGTCTTTTATAAGAATTAATTACATGACACATTATCTGCAGGGCTGGGAGAGAGGTCACTATGTCCCCTCCACATAGTTGGGGACAACCAAATATTAGTTAAGTGAATGAAAAAGTGAATGTTTGTTTTAAAGTACTTTCTCTTCGGGAAAAATTGCATAAACAATTAAAAATGCTATTATCATTCAATAATATACAAAGTTTTATACTATGTTTTCATTATAAGTTCTCAAAGTGTTCCATTTTTGTTTTACAGGGAGACAGATGAAGAAATTGAAAAAATAAATAGTTACCTCCACACTGTATAGGAGATCTTTTAGTTTCTAGAATATTCCTGGAATATTCTAAGCCTTCTTCCAAAGCAAATACACTGCACTGTTGAGATGAATCTTCAGGCTTTGAACTGTTTCTGCCTTCCCCTGGAAAGGTTTGTTTCTTCTGTAACATTCCAAGTGAACTTTCAGAATAGAATCTGGGTTTCAGCATTCTACAACATTTACAGGGCTTATGTTACCTTCATAGCTGAAAGGGCTTGGCAATGTGAGGCAGACTTCCAGTAGGAAATCTAACAGGAGAAAAGAGTGTATGTGTACCAGTTATACATTCATTCACACTGAAATATCTCAAGCTATTGTGTTTTCTGTTGCCCTTATACATTTCATAAGATTATTTGTGAAAAGCATATTGAAATGTATTTATAATTAATGTTGTACTGATAGTTCAATGAAGTAATTTGATGATATATCAAGAAACTTAGTGCATGTGATTTTCATCTTATATAACCAGCAATTCCCAATGAGCATTCAGGACATTGAGCCTTTTCTTACACAAACACAGCTGTTGTTTTGAGAAAATAATATGATCAACAAAGAATTTTCAGGAAGAATGCTGTGTCAATAAAAATTAAAATTGACTTGGCCTAAGAAATGTACCCAACACACACGCACATGCACCCAACACACAGGCACATGCACGTGTGCGAACACACACACACACACACACACACATTTCCACCTTTATTTGCAACAATCAAAATAAAAAAGGACTGTGCTGGACCTTCTTCCTATCTTCTCAGATTACAAATTTCAAATCCTATATAATAATCCTATATAATAAAAGGATAATATGCAAATTGTCTCCTCCACTGGGAGTTCGACTGTAGTTTGACAGGGGTCGGGGCCAGCCTGCCAACCACCCACAGCCCCTCCCCCGGCCAGCCCAATGGGTCCTGATCATGGCAGGGCAGGCCGGCCAGATCACACCCATGCACAAATTAATGCACTCGGTTTCTAATCCTATCTAATAAAGAGGGAATATGCTAATAGACCTTCACAACTTCACAAAGATGGCAGTGCCCACAGCCAATAAGGAGGGAATATGCTAATTGACTGTCACACCCTCAAAGATGGTGGTGCCCACAGCCACAAGATGGCCAGCAGGGGAGGGCAGTTGTGGGCAATCAGGCCAGCAGGGGAGGGCAATTAGGGGTGACCAAGCCAGCAGGGGAGGGCAGTTGGGGGCGATCAGGCTGGCAGGGGAGCAGTTAGGTGTCAACCAGGCTTGCAGGGGAATGGTTAGGGGATGATCAGGCTGGCAGGCAGAAGTGGTTTGGGGCAATCAGGCAGGCAGGCAGTCTAACGGTGGGAGCCAGCAGTTCCGGATTGTGAGAGGGTGCAGGCTGGGCTGAAGGGCACCCCCACCTGTGCACAAATTTTGTGCACTGGGCTTCTAGTACTTTAATAAAATGGTAGACATTTTGAAGATGTAAAGTTTTGATTTTGTTCCTGAGTCTGAGATGATGCCAGATTAACTAAAAGGAAGCATCCCATACTGCAGACTTATGTGCAGGAGCCTTCCATGCAGAGCCAGAGGATGAAGCCATGCAAGGGATGAGATCTCTCAGGGAGAGAGTGCAGGGTGGAAAGTGTAGAGGACAAAGGATGAACCTTTAGTGTAGGTCCACAGTTTGGTGGGAGGAAAAAATTAAGCAAAGGAGACTAAAAAAATTTTTTAAATCAAAAAGCAAAGGAACTAGCACTGTAAAAGAGACCAATGTTGTCATGTGGCGAGGCTGAAGACACTGATAGCTGGAACTGGACCTCAGGAATGGTAACGTGATGTCTGAGAAACAGTTCCATTAGCGTGGTGAAGACAGAAGCTGAACCTGATGAGTTAAGCAACTGAGTAGGAGGTTAACAAAGAAAAATAAGGGTTTGAATACCAAGCACTACAGCAAGCCTGGCATAGAAATAAAAGAGAAGACAGAATCCCTCGGGAGCCCAAGCAGAGAGAATAGTCTCAGACCAGAGGAGACATCTGGAATGATATGTGAAATCAAGAGAAAAGAACCTAGTGGGGAACAATAGTTTGGAGATTCTAGAATGAAAAGGAATAATTTAGGCAACTGCCCACAGGAAACGAGAATGGAGGGGATCTGGAATGAAGGTAGTCAGTTATGCTTGGAAGGAAGGGGTATGATGGTGATAAAGCCATGTGATGATAGAGCCACTTTGATATGAGACAGTGAATGAGGCAGCTCCTGCAGTTTTCTCAACAAAATAGGGGGCAGCTTCCTGTGGAAAACTGAGGGTGAGGTGATCTCCAAAGCTGAAGAAGAATACAGGGGCCGTCCAGGCCAATGCACTTTGGGCGAAAGGATTTAGGTTTGCTGAATGCCAGTGGAGGCCCTGCTGACTGAATAGACCCCTGGGGGAGCTCTGTGACTTCCCCAGACACTCCTATGTCCTAGGAGTGGGAGTAAAGGAAGCTTGTAATGAAGACAGATCTGGGACAAGGTCAAGGGAGGTAGAAACCTGGGATTCTACCGAGCATTACCCACTGTGGGGTCTCAGCAACTGCTGGATCTACAGAGCAGTGTTTGAAAGCTGAGCAGAGTAAGAAGACGGCTTCGATTCAGAAGATGTTCCCAGCTGCTTAACATTATAGAGAAAGTATATCATGTGTTGCCTCTGCATGCACTCTTCTTCCTTGCAGTTTAACACTGTACATCTTGAGAGTGGTTCCCAACCCCTTCCCACCTTCAGTGGTGTGCCTGCCAATGCTCAGACAGCATTCCTCTGCCAAGTTCTTACAGGGTTCCCACACTCTCTGCCAGTCTTTGTATTCATTCCATCTTCTCCTCAAAACTGTGAACCGTGGCGGTATGGACTTTGTTTTCCTCTGATTCCATAGCTTTGGGACACTGAATCTAGCCACTGAATGAATCATCTTGCATTTATTACTTGGAAGTTCAGGAAATACCTTTCTATGCAGGCAGAAGATGAAAATCACAAGACCTGAGATGTTATCTCGTCAGTCCCTTTGTTTTATAGGTGAAGAAGCCAAAACCCAGAGAGGTCGACTTTGAGTCCTTGAGACCAGGCGTTTGCTTGTTTTTAACACAGCCTCCCAGGGACATTTCACTCCCCTCTGTCTGGTTTGGCTCTACTCAGGTACTGCACCGCTCACCACTCAGAACTTAACATAGCTCAGTGGGAATCTGAGTAAGACCCACAGGACCACTCAGAACTGGAAATGGGATGCCAGAACCACAGGCTGGAGATGCCCCTTGAGAAGGAAAATGACCCAAATGGAAGAAGTTCTGAGCAAGATGGTGGCCAGTGTGTGCAAATGAGTGGCCTGATAAGAAGGTGATCAAACTTTGAGATGCTAGAGTTCCAGGAAATAAGGTACTGAGAGGTTTAAGACACTTCTCTACTTATTTGACAGTTTGATAAAAGGCCAGGAATGGCTGCTGTATATTTACTGTCCTATATAGTAATTTGTGTGTCTTACCATTATTCTTCCAGTCATTCATACTCCATTTACATATATTTTATGTAATTCATAAATTCCTACAAACAGGCAGTGCAACTAGAATCATCAAGTTTTATTCTCTAGAGCAGCTGTTCTCAACCTGTGGGTCACAACCTCTTTGGCGGTCGAACGACCCTTTCACAGGGGTCACCTAAGACCATCCTGCATATTAGATATTTACATTACGATTCATAACAGTAGCGACATTACAGTTATGAAGTAGCAACGAAAATAATTTTATGGTTGGTCACAACATGAGGAACTGTATTTAAAGGGCCAGAAGGTTGAGAACCACTGCTCTAGAGCCTTAACTCTGTTTTCACTAAAAACACAAACATGCCAATATGTTGTTTATTTTTCTATGTCATTCTCTTATAAATTTTTAAGAAAAATGTCTCTTGAATGTGAACTATCTTGTACCCTACTTATTATTTTAAACTGACTAAAATAAATACTTATAGTTACATTTATAAGTGTTTGTTTAGCTGTGCTGTTTTATTTGCCATTTATTTTAGGTGGATTGTGTTCTTCTGGCCTCAAGAGTCCTCCAAATTTAATAACAGCACTGTTTGTATACATTCTGTGGGGCTTGAGGAAATGAAAAGAACTCATTTGTTGATTCGGTATCTTATTTGGCTCAGGCTGCTATATCAAGAATGCCACAGATTGGGGGGTTTAAACAACAAACATTCATTTCTCACAGTTCTAGAAGCTGGAAAATCCAAGATCAAGACACTGGCAGATTTGGTGTCTGATGAGAGCCCACTATCTGGCTCATAGATGGCATCCTTTACCAGTATGATTGCATGGTAGAAGGGTTGAGGGAGCTCTCTGGGTCTCTGTTATGAGGACACTAATCTCATTCATGAGGGCCCCACCCTCATGACCTCATCACCTCCAAAAGACTCCACCTCCCTTCATCACACAGGGAATTTGGGCTTCGACATATGAATTTGGGGAGACACAAACATTCAGTCCATAGCATTCACTTTAGTCAAGAGATAAATTTAAAGAAATTATTCCTGTCCCTAATCCACCTCTCATGAGGATACATGATTCAATTAAAAATTTAATGTTACTCCTGATAGAAACAAAGAGGTGTGCTTCCCAACTCCCAGCCTGAAGTAGTATATCATGGAAAAGTCAAATGGAAAAAGATTAAGCACCCAGCACAGCTGGGTAGAGAATGTTCAATCCATTTTAGTTGGGGAATGTAAAACTTTACATTAGGAGACCCTGAAAGATGACCCATCAGACACCATTCTTTTTAGATGCATGAGGGGATGGAAACCCAGAAATGAAGACTTTGAAGATCTTAGTCAATTATTATGACGTCTTAACAGTAGCTATGATGATAACATGAGATTTATGTCCTCTAATTGTGACATATTTCCCAATCTCATTTATCTTTTTTGTTGTTGTTGTTAATCCTCACCCAAGGATATTTTTCCATTAATTTTTAGAGAAAATGGAAGGGAGAGTGAGAGACAGAGAGAGAGAGAAACATTGATGTGAGAGAGACACATCGATTGGTTGCCTCCTACACAGGCCCCAACCAGGACTGGGGATCGAGCCTGCAACCAAGATACATGCCCTTGACTGAAATGGAACCCTGTGCCCTTCAGTCTGCAGGCCAAAGATCTATCCACTGAACCAAACCAGCTAGGGCACATTGAACTTCTTATTTAGTTACCCTCACTCAATTTATAAATGCTTAAGGAAAACAAATGATTGCCCCAATGGTGAAATTACATCAAAGCTAAGAAAAGCAGTTCTGGAGGTTCAGCCAGGCCCTCTTCTGAGTCTGTTACATAACCTGGGAAAAATCACCCAACTTTGCCTCATCTTCTCCACCTGAGAAGAGAGTACTCCACTGCTCTGCATTGACTGTGAAAGAGCTTGCTATTCACACACATGGCCAACAGAAAATACTACATTTTTCAAGTAAATTAAAAGGTCCTAACTATCACATGGGTGTGGAGTTTCAAGCTCAAATCTATTACAGTCTTGGGCTGAAAGAGAAAATTTAAAAGTAAATACCTTTAGCAATAAAAACAGGTGTACAACCGAAGAGAAGGAGAAAGAAAAGTGTGATTAAAACAAAAGTAAAAACTTTAAAATAATAAAGTTCAACCTTGATACTTAAAAAAATGTTTTTTTTTCTAAGTAGGTGAGTTAGGTTTGGTAGTCCACTGGAATTTTTGTCACTGTTCTTAGAAAAGCAGTAGTAACTGGGAATGTCTGGCAGTAGCCTCCTCTCCAGCTGAGGCCTGCACCTGGAACACAGATCACTGCTCCACGTGCTAACTCAGCAGGCCAGCCTCTTGGCTCAAGGGGCATCTACCCAGGTTGGACTGAGATTATATAACAGGAAGGTCCCCATGGAGCCTGGACAGGCCCTGGCTGGCCCTGGTTCATGCTCCTCCTTTTCCCCTGAGCTCTGAAATACGGAAGCATCTGTCAGTCTAGGCAGGTGTCCTCACACCGCTGGCAGGGAAACAGGCAGCTAGTCTGGAAAGATGGGAGTAAAAAGTAACACAGCAGGCAGGCCATGGTCTGGTGGGTTCACGAAGAGGAGAGAGACAGACTCAGAGGACTGAAGAATCCCCCAGCGCTAACTTAATCTCCTGGTCCAAGAGAAACATGTGGAGATCTTTTTGCTGCTCAAATGGTTCCCATGGGAGAGCAAGTCTGATAAACAATTTTGGTAACTGATTTCTCTCCAAGTGCTAAATATGCTTCCATATTTCATGAAAGCCTGCTCTGGAGTCAGTCCTGACTCGGAGAAACCTCCTGTGAAGCCAGCACAAAGGCCTTTATTTCATTCCGTCTCATATCTAAATATTCTATTTCTCTGACCCAAGCCTTTCTTTCTCTGTTGTTTGGCACACGTGCCCCCTGCGTCCATCTGCATCCTGACTGTGCACCTCACTCGGCGAGGGTTAGGCTTTCTGAACTTGGGTGGTCCAATGTAGAGCAAACAGCAAAAAGTGAGAACTAGTGACGGAGGCGGGAAACAAGGCTCTGATGTCACTAGCAGGCAGTGTCCCCTTGATAATGTGAATGGGCTGCCAAGAGGGTGTCTACAATCAGAAGGCTGACAGTCACTGATTCTTGAAGCCACCTCTAATTTTAACCTTTCCCTTATGGGATCAGATGTGTCCATGTTCTGGACACATCTGATCCGATAGGGGTTCCTTACTCATGTTGATTTCCTGGCTTTGCCTATTTGAGGTGTGAAAGGTATCTTAGGCTTTGCAAACACGTGCCCACTTCCTGCAGAGAATGCACAGGTTGATTCCTGTATGTCAGCTGTCGGACACTCCCTGTGCTGTGTCTCTCCCAGTCCAGCATTGGGAGAGCCTACTTTACCATATTGCCTCCTGGAAGATCGGGAGCAAAGAAGGCTGCAATTGTGATGAAGGCTAAAGAGTGCCCAGCAAAAGCTTTGCCATTCAACTGGCCAACCACCAGCACCAAGACAGGCCAGTAAAACACATCCATGCGGAGTTGTCCTCTTTATTATAAGCATTTAGCTTACTGGAATAAATAGGAGAATATCCATCGGCAAAGTAAAGCATTTTACAAAACCCATTAGAAAGAGATGGGTAGCTGGGATATAGGCTTCCTATTTTCAAATCAATTTTTTATAAAAATGAAAACTAATTTTCAAGGGCAAGATATTATAGCAGAAGAAAATCTTCTCCTAAGAAAAGACGTAATTGTTTACAATGATCAAATGTCCATGCTATTAGTATGACCCGTGGCCTGGGCTCCATCGGAGGATCCCCTGAAGCAGAGGCTGGAGATCGTAGCAGTGCTAAGAGGAAAGAGTCCTAAGCTTTTATAAGGAGAAAAGCTGTGTGCCCAAACTTGGCTTTTTCCACAGAGAAAACAAACTTTGCAGCACCCTTCCTTCATCAGAGTTACTGTATGGTAGGCTATGAGATGGACAAGCCAGTTGGTACAAGACACAGACTTCTTGCTTATAATCATGACCTTCCCCCCTTGATGCTACCATCTTTCTCTATAGGACATAAGGAGAGCATGACAGGAGGAGGGAGCAGAGGAAATAACATTTCACTTCAGCTCCCTAATCCTACTCTTTGCTTAAGCCGATGTCAGACCTACAGGCCACCAGGGGCAGGCCAGGGGTTGCAGCTAACCGCCAAGAGATGGGGCATAGGCCAGCAACAAGAACTGCACGGCAGTGTCCCCGAAGGCCATTTCCCTGTCATGCACTCTTACGTTAATGCACGCTAGTGTCAGAGTCCCCTGGATAGTCCCAGGCCGAATGTAGTCTCTGAGTCAAAAGGATGGGCTGCCAGGTAATCCTTGTATTCGCCATCGAGCAGCTGGGCAGCGTTCCTGGCAAACCAGCAGTCTATCTGCTCCTCCCCGTTGTAGATTTTCCTCTGCTTCCAGACCACCGGGACCTGGTGCCCTTTCACCTTCAGGACCGTTTCAGACTTCTCATCTGCCTTTGGGAATGAAGGACTAGTGGTGTTCTTGCTGAGCCCAGCAGGCTCCTCTGTGAGTCTGGCATCCTGGTTCAGGAACTGACCTGAATGGACAAGAGAAGCATCAGGTCTAAGTAGAGTGCAGGCTACATCATGTAGGAAAAAAATCTGACATCAATTCAGGCCTTCAGTGACCAGCAAATGCACATGTGGTACCCAGAGGAAGGGGACTCATGATGTCAGAGATTGACTCCTAGCTGGACTCTGCCAGAAACCACTCACGCCTTCTCCAGCGTAAGTGATAGAACACGTGTTTGGGGGCATATGGAGAGGAGAGACCTGAGGTTTTATAAGGATCAGCCTCCACATCTGGAAGCTGCCCTCTTGCTGACACTGGAAAGCTGCCTAACCAGTGAACAGAGAGAACCAGAGTCTCTTACTGAGCTGGGAGGGCAAGAAGAGGGGCAGGTAAAGAGGGAAGAGTTAGGCCTCCCCCTCTTTCCTCCCTGGTCCTAGCACCCTCCATACTAGGTTTGTGGACTGTACTGGGCCAAGGGTGTGTACAGCAGTCAGTTCAGTTGGTTCCTGAGACACATCATCAGAATTCCCCAGGTCAAGTGAGGACGTCGCTAAGGCCAAGGATGCTGGTCTGTGTCTTTAGAGGGAGCTCACACTTGGCAGGCAGGCACTGCAGAAATGCGTGCAGCTCAAGTGCCAGGAAATCCTGCTTTCTAAACCGAGCCCGGCAGCGCTGGCTCTTCACTTGTGGGCCAGGAGCCCGCACGAAACTGCACGTCGAAGAAAGCCAGTAAATGGACAGCCTGCTGCTGCTCACGCAGTGTGGGTGGCTGCTGTGGGAGAAACGCCATGGCGCACGGGTGCTGGGCTGTGGACTGCCCCTTCTTTGTATCTTCTTGCTGAGAATGAGGAACCAGAGGATTACTCCCAATTTCTTTGCTCACTTTCTCAGAAGGCCAGTGATAATTCGTTTATAAAGCCCACTCCTATTCCAGAAAGTCATGAGGAGGCAAGAAATACAACTTTTGTGATATGTGTAAAGACCAGCTTCCCACTGAATGTCTCCATCAAGCTGACACTATTGGCAGCACCAGCTTCATTCAGAGCCGAGTGCTCTCCTCGGACCCCGCGGGAAGAGCAGCTGCTTACCTAACAGTCCATGGCAGTTGCCGGAAAGGCCTTTGCTGCTGGAGATGTAGAAACCCAGGTGGTCTCGCTGGTAGGGGGCTGGCTTTTTGTAGAGGTGAATGAGGATGACGAAGGCAATGGTGCCCTGGATGGTGACGGTGACGTTGGCATTGGCAGACACGGACACCTCTAGCCCCCGGCTCCCCACTACCATGCTCTGGTTGCAGGGGAGGACCAGCCTGTCCCCGCCATCCAGGATGACCCTGTGCGGCGTGATCTCCAGGTATGACCTCTCGGGCTTGTTGACGAGGATGGTGATGGTGCGGAAGTAAGTGCGTTGCTTCTTGTGGCCGTTGGGAGGAGCCGGGGCCCCGATTAACGCTCCATTCACCGTCACACCTGAAGGCAGAGGAGAAGAGAGCAATGGTTAGAAAAACTATCCTACTTTCATGCCAAAGGCATCTGATCAAAATTTCCCTCCTCCTCTGGCCTTATCTTTGTAGCTCTCGTACCATGAACTTTCACTTTCAAGTAGAGGCCACTCAATGCCTGCTGAATGAATGAAGAAATGAGTGAATGTATGAAGTTAGGAGGGAATTTCTTTCCCATGTTTGACCAGTATCTCGGGGGAGGGGAAGGATGATGTAGGTTTGGGTCAAGATATAATAAGGATTAACAGATTGTTTGTGTTCATTCTGGTATTTCTTTCATTCTGGCTGTAGGGACAAAGAGACATACAGAATTTCTTATCTACCAGTTGCCACTGATCCTGATTTGGAGATGCTGTGATGCCACTGAGCAGTGTGGTATAATGCAGAGGTTAGAATTATGCTTAGTCCACAACTCGAGTTCTTCCACCTTCTAGGTGTGCACCTCCGGACCAGTCACTTTAAAACACTGAGCCTCAATGTCCTCATCTATAAAAGGGGGTATGAGGTTCACAGGAGGTGGCATATGTGCCAGCTGCCAATGGCCAGCAAATAGAACTCTTTTTTTTTTCACTTCGCCATCATGAACACACAGCAACTTTACTAGACCCGAGTGAGGCGTGTGAGCCACACCCCTAGCAATCGGTGCTGTCCAGACAGATGGCAATTCTCCATCAGATGTCTGGGGCTGAATTAGATCATGTACATTAAGTGTATTTTGCTTTCAGCAAAGAGGTAATTTGCAGTAATAAAATATTGCTATATAATTAACTCTTATTTTCTCTGCTTTGAGGATAATCTTCCCCTACATCTTGACTAGCAACTTCTTGGACATCCCAGGAGAAAACTGCTTTCTCTGGGCCAAGGGGTAGGGGAAAGGAAATAGCTCAGCATGAGCGGAGATCAAGTACTTCCGCCTTCAAGCTTTTTCCACTGAGCTTCCCATCCTGGACCCACACTGAACACAGGAATGAGAGAATGGCTCAGGGATAGGAGGGGGAGGCACGGCACTTCCAGGGAGGGGCACAGTTAGGCCCTATCTCACTCCTGAGCCTTTTGAGTTACAAAAAAGCTGAGAATTGCTAGGAAGGCCTGAAGAGAGCAAGGTGAGTGAGGAGCCTAAAATCAAACATTACATAACTCCATCACTGGTGTCATCCTGCTGTGGGGCCCTCTGTCACCTAGCCTTCCAAGAAACTGAGGAATTTTCTTAGAACTGAGAAATGCCAGAATGTTTACTGCAAAGCTTGTCCTCAAAAGTCGGGCTGCGTGGCTGTCCATATGCCATCCTGAGGCACTGTTACCTGCATGTAGAAAGAAGCTTTCTGTTGTTATTGTTAATTATAATCCTCACTGGAGGGCATGCTTATTGATCTTAGAGAGAGCAGAAGAGAGGGAGGGAGGGAGAGAGAAAGAAAAACATTGACGTGAGAGAGAAACATCGACTGTTGCCTCCTGTACGCCCCCTGACTAGGGATCGAATCTGAAATCCTGGTATGTGCCCTGACTGAGAATGGAACCCAAAACCTTTTGGTGCACAGAACGACACTCCAACCAACTGAGCCACATGGGCCAAGGCCGAGAGGAGCTTTTTATATACCAATCTCTTTTACGTGGTCCCTCTAGGAAACAAAGGGGATCAGAGCCATTCTTACACCCACATTCTCTGCATACAAAGCCGAGTAATTAACATGGGGCTTAACATCTTAGTCACGGAGGAGCTGAGGTAAATGAATTTAGAACATCGCACCAGCACAGTTTTTGAATGGAAAGACATAATAACAATAATATATCATGAATTCGTACAGCACTTGTTTATTTTCAAAACAACTTCCGTTTCATTATTTAATTAAGTCTCTACAATAGGCTGGTGAGACCAGTACATGAGTATCACTGTTTTACAGGAGAGACAACAAGAACTCTCTAGTTGAGTAGCCAAGGCCACAAAATTAGTTAAGACAGAGAGCAGGGTTTCCAAGGCATGTCTTCCTGCCTCCAAGCCCAGCACACAGTCTAATTCCTTTAATCATCAACAATCCTCACTGAGCATCTGTGAGGAGCCCCTAATATATACATCCATCTTTGGAACAGAGGAGACCTGATGTTTACCTGCCTCTTGCACAGAAGCCACAATGGAGGGCAGAACTTACCAGAGTCCGCGTGATCAGAGACCAGCCTTAGGATGTCCCCGGGCTGCCCATCAATGTTGAAGCAGACAGTGAGCTTGCTCAAGGGGAAATCCACGACAAAATGGGGGTCTCCATCCGCTGCAGAGCAGGAAAACACAGGAGAAAACAGAAAGAAAAGACACTTACTGAGTGCCTTCCCTGTGTAATACTCTTTTATATTTTCCCAGGAATTACTTATTTGATTCTTCTGTCAATGATCCTGAATGTCCAAATGAGCAAGATGTCTGGGAGGTGAAGTCACTCACCAAAGTTACACAGTTGGTACACAGTAAAGTAAGGATTTGAACTCAGGTCCCCTAAATTCAAATATAATGCTCCCTTTCACCACACCTTGGCCAAACACAGACAACTAAGCTTTGAGAGGTAAGTGGGAAACAGAAATGAAAGAGGGTTATTGCCATACTAGACGCCCAGTGCACCAATTCATGCACCAGTGGGGTCCCTTGGCCTGGCCTGCGGGATCAGGCTGAAACCGGCTCTCTGACATCCCCCAAGGGGTCCCAGATTGTGAGAGGGCACAGGGCAGGTTGAGGGACCCCACCGGTGCACATTCGAGGGGAGGAGGGACGCAGGATGTTGGCCAGCCAGGGAGGGACGGCGGGAGGGCTCCAAGGCATGTCCGGCCCGTCTCACTCTCATTCATTCCTGATCAGCTGGACCCCAGCAACAATCTAACATACCAGTCGGAGCATCTGCCCCTTGGTAGTCAGTGCACGTCATAGCAACTGGTCAACCGGTCAACTGTCTGCCTCCTGGTGGTCAGTATATGTCATAGTGAGTGGTTGAACTGCCTTAGCATATCATTAGCATATTACGCTTTGATTGGTTGAACAGATGACCAGACACTTAGCATATTAGGCTTTTATTATATAGGACACCCCTTCTATTATGGAGTCTGCTTTCTTCAATTTCCTGCATGACACCAATCATTTCCTTTCTCCTTTGACCACCAAGTGGAGAGTGCCATAGCACTAGGGACATTCATCGCGCCAGATGCACACAAGCCTTGCTTGACAGTAGTAACGACCAAGCCTAACAGAGGGCTGGTGACAAGTGAAGGACACAGAGTCATCAGGAACATAGCTAAGTGACAGTTCTCTGAGAGTTTCTTGGGCTCACACCACATCATTTCTCCTCAACTCATCCAAATCCCTTTATAAGGAAAGATGTTGCTTATCTCAAAAACTAGAGGAGAAAGTCATTACTCCACGTGCATCCAAGAGAAAGGTTTTCTTGCATCCCTCAAGCACATGTGTGTTCAGAGGAATTGCATTCTGTCCGCTGGAGACTGGGTTTCTTATCTACACAGCTCATCCTGAAGATGTAGGGACATGCACGTCCAGCACATCAGCAGCAAGACTTACAAAGAGATGTGCACATTTTAAGAATCCAACCCAGCCTTTGTGTTATTATCTCATCTGGATTTTTATTATAATTCCAGAGAATTGGTATTTTTTTCTATTCTCCCCTCTAAATCAGAGATTAAAAAATAATAAGGTAATTTTTGTAAAACACGCATGCTTCAGATCTCTAAAACAAATGTCTTTTAAATTCCACAATGATGAGACTATGAGTCTGCTACCCATCCTTCCATCGGGGCTGTTGCCAGGCTCCTGGGCCTGTTATCCACGGTGCTTATGTAACAGTTTAATGATGATCTTGGTTCTCAGAACTGCCTCACGCTGCCGGCTTGGGCTAAGAATATGGGTCCCGATGTCACATTTCTATGGAGCTAGTATTTTAACTGGCTTCAGGGCATTCCTGGTTGTCCACTTTCTAAACATATAAACTTGCAAATTACATACATTGTTTTCCTTACCTGATGTTCTGGAGACTTTAATTCTTGGGTTATATGGTTTCTTGAGAATAGATCCTATAAAAGAAAGGAAAATAGCAACCACTGTTATTCATTAAAGAGGATGAAGTGAGGGGTACAGAGAGGAGAGTATTGAGATGAATAAATATAGCTTTCAGATACATTCGTAGCAATTTAAAAACATCACCTGTTGTTTTTTGTTTCCCCACAGAGATATCTTGCTTTTTTCAGGTTGGACCAAATGCTTAAAAGAGAAACAACTCTATAATCTAGGCACAATAAACATTCAAACTTTGGTCATCAGTATTCCTGCATTCCTTGTCTTAAATGGTGATCAAGGGGTAAAAGTAAAAACGATTATTTTGTCATTGTGTGATCCTTTGTGTATTCAGAGCTCTCAAACATATAGTATCTTGTTTGACACCCTCAGCAACTTTGAGGGATGATTTAAAGGAGCTTGGCCTCACAACACACAAATGAAGTGCAACATGTGGAAGCTTAATTACTTTATGCTTTTATAAATTAGATAATAGTCTTTTTGTCTGTGATTTCTGTGCATATACTGGGGGGAATATTCCATGTTAATTCAGGTATAGTTATAGCAGGAGGGGAAAAAGTACACTTGTTTAATGGTCCAGAATTTCAGATTTGCAGGATGAAAAAGTTTTGGCGATCAGTTTCGCAACATCAATATACTGAATGCTACTGAACTGTACACTTACAAATTGTTAAGAAGGTAAATTTTATGTAATATGTTTTTGTACCATACTTAAAAAAGAAAACAACAATAGGAAAATGCAAAAATGTAAAAAGAAATTAGAATCCAGTGTCTATTGCTATGTGTGTAAACACAATCCATAAAGCAGCAGGCAAAAATAAATAATCAGTTAAAGAATAACCTAAAAGTAAATTAATTTCTACAAATAAAATAACATTAATATCTTATTTCAAATTGTCTGTATTAACAAAATTATGCCCCTCTTCACTAACTTTTGCCCCTCACAGAAATTAAAGATCAAAGTATCTCAGTGTTTCTATGTGTCCCTATCTTTCCCGCACTGGTCCCGGGCCAGCAGGACCCGGGAGAATCGGGCAGACCACAGGGAAGCAACTTCTCGATTTGGATGGCTGCTGTGAGAAGCCTTGGTGAGTGGCAGCTGCCACAGACACTCAAAAAAGAAAAAAGAAAGAAATAAAAACTCATCATAGCTTTAAGAAAACAAAGATTGTCTTGAGTACTAACTGACGCTTCAGGAAAATTCAATTCCAAATAATATTTTTTGAGCTATCAGTTGGTTATTTCTTCATGTGGCTATTTCATAGCATCACACAATTTGCTTTTCATCAAAACTAAAATTGTACTGGTTTTGCCAAGACAACCTCCACTCTTTCTAAAAAGGCAACACATCACTTTTAACCTCTATATTAGGGCCTGAACTTTTCAATAAATGTCTAGTTCTACATTCCTCAAGGGGAGGAATTGTAAACATTTGTTGAACTCTCATATGTGCCAAAGACTTTACACATTCAATGCTTGCAATGGCCCTTCAAGGAAGTTATTATCTACATTTTACAGGTGAGGGAATAGAAGCTCAGAGAGGTTCAGAAACTTGCTGAATCTCACACTGGTCAGGAGGGCTGGTGAGTTGAAAGGCAGCTTTCTGGATTCTAAACTTATGCTCTCTTCACCACACCTAGTGCTTCTCAGAGTTTTGTGGGGATTTTTATATATTTTTCTTGATTTCAGAGAGGAAGAGAGAGAGAGAAACATCAAGGATGAAAATCATTGATTGGCTGCCTCTTGCACACCCCCTAGTGGAGATCGAGCCCAAAATCCTGGCATGTTCCCTGACCAGGGAATCGAACCAGTGACCTCCTGGCTCATAGGTCAATGCTCAACAATCGAGTCACACCAGCTGGGCTCTTCTAAGAGTTTAGAGTGTGAGGAATAAATGAGACAGCATTTGCAGGTCCAGGGGTAACCTCAGTTCCCCCTCCTGAGGAGATGTGAACTTGACAGAAATTTAATGAAAATGTTACACGTTAAAAAAAAAAAAAAGCCATTTTCCACAAACAGATACTACTGAGAATACAATCCTCAGTTTTGGTTGAACTAATTTTCTTTTCCACTTCCTGTTCTCCTTGCTACTATTTCCCCCATCAAAATGTCACTGAGACTGATGACAGTTACTATTTAGCTTCTGAGTGACACGTATATAAAGGGTGAATTCTCTCAAGAATCAGGAAGTCAGTTCTCACCTATGTTCTCAGGAAACTTAGGAAGTAAATCCAGCATACACATAAAATTATATAACTCTGAAGTACTTAAATATGTGGAAAGGCACTCAAAGAGTGAACATTTGTCTATTTGTTCGTTCATCTCATTGCCTCCAATAATGACTGGCAAATGTTAGGCACTCAGTATTGATGATTGATAGTTGGATGAATTTCATCAGGCAACCTTTCTGAGACAACTGCCACCCTCTCTAATGTCTCTACAGAGATCCACAGTTTATAACAGAACAAACACAATAATTGAACACAGTCCCTGAAAACTAGGAACTGCATGTGGGGTTATTGCTTATAAAAATTGTAATACCACAGAATAAAACAGACTCCTGCTGAGAGGACCTTGCCTGAGACAAGTTAGAGTCTAAAACAGTTTTATTTTCAGAAAAGCTGTTTTGTCTCTCAGTATCGGGCAGATTTTTTAAAAAACTGTTTAACTGGTATAATATTTTAGAGGAGTGTATAAACAAATTGACAGCAACTAAAACAATTTTAATGACACATCCAGGAGCTCACATTCAAAATGACATTACTGGTAAGTTCTTTTTTGTGCGTGAATTCAAATTCTATGTTATGAGCCAAGTAGCAATGCTTTGTTCATGTTAATTCTTAGCAAATAATTTTTTAAATTTAGTTATGTTTTTCAAAACAGTTAAAACCCTAACACATGAGATTTTTGGACAAAGATACTGACACAATAATACTTCAGGAAGATATTACTATAGCCAACATATTGCAATAATTTCCTAAAGTGATTTCTGAGACAATAACCTAGATCTAATGTTAGTTACTGCCTTTTATGAATGTTATGATAATTTCAGCACAACTGCACTGGTGCTGATTCTGCCAGTAACCACAATTCACTAAAGCACTTGGCAATTCCACTCCCATCGGGGTCCACACAGATGGGCAGAAGGAAGTGTTAACATTCACTATACATCTTACTCACAGTCTCATTAACTTTGGCCTTTTCACTGTTTCAGTATCTCAGGAAAATGAGGATCCAAACATCAAGCTAACTTTCCACAAACTATTCACCCTAAAATTTGAACTATTTTTCTTTTTTAAAAAAATTATTATTATTTATTGCTTTAAATTTGAACTATTTTTCATCAGGAAATCAACTACCTTAAAAATCTACTTCCAGAAAACTTAACTGGATGCTAATCTAATGAAGCTATTAGTAAAGCCAGATACACAGAAGAAACAATAAAAATAGAAATGGAATAAATGGAACTCTAATACTGCCTGAAACTCTTACAGAGAGAAAAACAGAATTATAACAAACAGAAGGGACAAGTTAGGCTCCTACATTTGGCCATCCCTGGAGTCGGTTACCTGGCTGCAGGTTGGAGCCTTGCAGACTCTGCATCACTGTCTCAGGCCCTGTTGCAGCAGACATGCCATGGCTGTCCTCCAGCTTCCTTGTCTGCAGTGTGGATTTCTTCAACTTCATGGAGGTGAACGGGGTGAGGAAGCGAGAGTCCATGGCCAGAGCCTGGGCCTTCTGCCTCAGTCGCTCCTTCTCCTGCTCGTCGTCATTCTGCAGCCAGGAATTCAGCAGCTCCTTTACGGTCAGGTAGCTCCAGAGACGCTTGAGGTGGTTGGAGTCCTCCTCACCATCACCCTTGGGCCTGGCGCTTCCTATGACGTCATTCCCCACCTTCTGGGGCCCCACAGGCACATCTGTCTTCAGTATGACAAATTTACTGTTGCTAGCCCTGACTTCCACATGCAGTCGATCTATCTTCTTGTCCACCAGCTTCCCAGCAATGATGATCTCTGAGCCGTTGAAGTAGTTGGGGAAGAGGGTTCTGGTAACTTGCTCCACGATGCTGGGTGGGTAATCGATGTGGATGTCAGAGAGCAGAGGGGTCCTGATCTCATCATAGAACCTGGAGTAAAAGAAGAGAGAGAGAGAGTTAGGACCCAGCCCTGACTGCAGGCAGCACAGGTCCTAAAGGAAATGGTGGGCTGTTGGAGGGGTGACCTTAATCTTAGAAGCAATCAAATCCAACATTCTACCAGCAGAACAATGCTCATAAGAGGTTATGCAGCAGTAGCTTGAACACCACTGGTGATCAAGAACTGTGCCTCACTAAGCTTCCTCCTCTCTTTTCACTGCTCAGAGGAGGAGGAGGAACCTCCTTGTAGTAGATCACAGTCTTCTCCCTGAAATTTCCACCCACTGGTCTCACTTTTGCCTTTGGAGCAGCATAGCATGAATTAGCAAAATCTATCTTCAACACAATAGCCATTTAGAGGCGTGGCACACACTGCTCCTAGACGTCATCTCTATGCAATCTAATCAATTCCCAGTTTCATGAACTCTTCTTCAGGTGACATAATTTCAAGGTTCCCTAACCACTCTTGGTAACTTTCCTTTGTACACACCTAAGTTTCTCAAAGGGCCTCTTAAAACATTTTTCTTAGAACCAAACACATGTCACACTTTAATAAGCACATTATACTTGAGAAATCTGACCTTGACCGTGCCACTATGCTTTTGTGTAAAGCAGCATTTGCTTACATTAGCTTTTCTTCTAGTTATATCACAAGCTTGCTACTTTCTGCATAAAGAGACAATTAAAATCCCTTTCCAAAAATCTAAAAAGCATAGGCTGTGGCATTAGACTTCCACCTCAGCTATTTACTTGCTGTATGTCTTGGGACACATAACTTAACCTCTCTAAACTTCAGTTTCTTCCTCTATAAAATTGGAACATTAACAGTAACTACTTTGGTAGACTACTGTCTCTCCAGACCCAGTCTCCCCTTCTTTCATAATAAATCAGTTTTAATTTGATGATGCCCATCCAGCTACAAACTACATTTCTTAGCCTCTACTGTGGCCAAATATGGCCATGTTCTCCCCAATGGAATATGAGTGGAAGTGATATGCGTACCTTCTGTAATTCTTGCGTAAAATAGAATGGCTTGCTCTGGCTTTCTTCCCGCCCCCCCTTTTATTGCTGGAATACAGAAGTCACTGTGACCTCATTTCAACCTTGCAGTTAAGAACAACATCTAAGGGGTGTAGAGTGGTAAAATGGAAGGAACCTGAGTCTCTGAATAACCTCATGGAGCCAAAGTGAGCTGTCCAGACTATTACAGGAGAGAGTCATCTGCATGGCAGCTTAGCCTTTACCCTAACATACCCACTCCTAGGATTTCTGCCTGTAGAAATGTCTATCATATTATAAGTTCTCAATAAATGTTGGGTAGTGACAATATTTTTAGCAGTATGGCAGTGCAGTCAGTTTGTTTCAATGTACTGTACTTGCTTTTGCTTATGGACACATTATTTTTTAAAAATGCATTAGGTTCTCCCTCTTTTAATGTAGTTTTGAATGATTTTGAAAATGTGGGAAGCTAATCTGTGTTTTTATTTAAATCTTGACAAAAATGCTGGGTAAACAATGGTGGCTAGCTGCATCCCAAGGACCTATCTTTATTTTCCATCTTATAGACCTTTAATTAGATTTATCATTAATGAATGTTCTTTGATTATGGCTGTTAAACACCTATAAAGGTACCTAAAGCTCACTTTTTCTTTTAAGTATCTACAATTTATGCCACAAAGTGGATTAAAGCAATAGTGCTGAGCTGGGAGTCATCATGTCATTGAATCAACAGCAAAGTTATACCCCTTTTTGGCAATATGATATCAAAGGGAAGGCACTGAACTGAATTAGAAGACCTCACTTCTAGCTTCTTTTCCACCTCTCTCTCTCTCTCTCTCTCTCTCTCTCTCTATATATATATATATATATATATATATATATATAT
>NW_005871095.1:1848793-1902607 GCF_000147115.1 Myotis lucifugus | reverse complement strand
TCAGTGTGAAATTATTAGCTAATTTGCCTACAAACATCAGGTGGTCATAATAATCTGGCCATTCAGTGTGTGTGTGTGTGTGTATATTATATATATATATATATATATATATATATATATATATCCTGCACCCTTTCACAATCTGGGACACCTTGGGTGATGTCGGAGAGCCAGTTTTGGCTCAATCCCCACAGGCCAGGCCGAGGGACCCCACCGTGCACTGGGCCTCTAGTATGCATGTAAGAGCTTTGGTTAATCTCTTCCCGCCCTCCCCCCTCTTCCCTTCCCTCTGAGATTCATCAGTCTGTTCCATGTTTCCATGCCTGTGGTTTCCGCTCCTGTATTGAGCATCTTCCCCCTGATGGTCAGTGAGTGTCATGGCTACTGGCTGGTCGGCCAGTTGGCCGGTCACTTAGGCTTTTATATATATATATATAGATATGATCGGGGACTAGTGTCAAATGGTCATTTTGCTTCCAAATAAAAATATGATAATTTTAATTACTACTCAACATGGAGATAACTACTTCTCCTAACTACTGAAGAGGGTGGAATTAGAATAAATATAGCAGGAAGTGCTTTGAAATGTCAAGAAGACAATTGTAATTGGAATAGCTAGTTGAATACCTAGCACGTGATAGCCAATACTTTACACAGGTTTTCTCATTAAATTCTGTCAACTGACCATAATCCTCACTCTATAACAAGGGAACTTAAAATCTTGCCTAAAGTCATAAAACAGGACCAGAATTTGCAGCCAGACCTGCCTAATGGATTTCAAACTCCATTATGACATCTCCCAGTATAATGAGTTATCGTCATTTCCAGTAGACTCAAGGCTAAGGTGCAGCAAACCATTCTCATTTCTGAGTCTCTCGTAAAACCCAACCCTTAATTCCCTTCTGAGAGCCTCTCATAATTATTCCAAGAAGACGGACAAACGGACCCAATGAGCTGTGAGCCTGCATCCTCCTCCTCGTGAACGCGCCGTGTGAGGCCACAGTTCTCCAGCGACAGTTTTTCCAGCAGCTTGAAGTCCACGTCATTCCCGATGCCGATGGTGAAGATGCAGATTTGGCCTCGGGCGGCCTCCTTAGTGTTATTGAGAATCTTGAGGGTGTGGGTCTCCCCAACGGTGGGCTTCCCATCCGTCAGGAAGATGATGAGGGACACGCTGCGGTCTCCAATGTCATTGTTGGCCACGTAGTTGTTGAGCAGCCTGATGCCCCTCTGTAGGGCCCCGTTGATGTCTGTGCCTGTGGGACCAAAACAGGACAGCTCAAGCTTGTGTTCATCTCCTTAACCTGGCTGCACATTCATGGCTGTGGTTCACTCACAACTGTTCAAGAATTAGCAGGAGTGACATGTGGGGAGGGGAGGAAGGAGCCCCCCAGGCATATGGGGTGATTCTAAGTTACAAGGCCAGTCTAGAATCTTGGCAACATTTTAACTCATTTTATCCTAATAACAACTGCATTATTATCCCCATTTAACGAACGAGGAAACGGAGGCCTAGAGAGATTAAATGACTTGTGGATGATGGAGCTGGATTCAAATCCAGCAATCTGACTTCAGAATCTGCTCCCAACCCTGATGTTTCATGCCTTTGAGAGGAGCAGATTTATTTCCTGTCCACCTGCTGAGGTTGGGGCAATGAAGTGCCAAAAAAATAAATAAATAAAAATAAAGGAATCCATAAGGTTTCTAAGGTTCGAATTCCAAAAGAATGTAATACACACCAACCATTTGCTAAAGCTTTATCCCCACCTCCACAGAACATTTTAATTGTAATATGAATGTAGCATACCTATTCAGGGGCTATGCAAGAAGCTGGGGGATACACGAAGATGAAGAAGAGTTTCTCTCATCCAGGACTGTACAGCCTTGTCAACTTCCTGCCGTAGATCGATGCTATAATATTGCATTAAATCTAATCTAGTATTTCTCCCATCAACTGGTAAAAGAGTTCCTAAATATCACTGTGGTGGAGACTGGTAGGAAACCCCACTGTAAGTCAAAGGTCAGTCCAAGCAAGATAAAATTCCAAACGAAATTCATGTGGGAAATCAGAACTTTTTTATTGGAGAGGAAATGATGAATCTAGAAACTCTCAATGGAAAAAGACTGAACTGGACGTGGTTTCCAGATGACCACCAAAGCAGAATAACTGAGACAACAAGTAATGGTGTCTTTGTGAATGGCCTCTAAGAAAGTGGGGAGGGCCCTGGCCAGTGTGGCTCAGTGGGTTGGAGTGTCATCCTGTGCATGGAAAGGTTGTGGGTCTGATTCCTGGTCAGGGCACAAACTTAGGTAGAGGGATCAGTCCTATGTGGGGTGTGAACAGGAGACAACCGGTTTATGTTTCTCTCTCACATCCATGTCTCTCGCTCTCTTTCTCCCTTCTCCTCTCTCTAAAATTAATAAACAGATACTCAGGTGGGACTTTAGAAAAAGAAAAAAGAAAGGAAAAAAGGAGGGAGTGGTCAGGATCAGTTCCAACAAACACTCCAATATTGAGCACCTGTCATGTGTCCATTGTACTAGTGATGAACTTGACAGCACGAGTAAGACCCAGGCCTGAGCTGAAGGAACTTACATCTAGCACAGCTGGGTAACATTAGCATACTGCTCTGATAATCTAGTTTTCTTAGAATTATGTATGACCTTTCCCTCCTCTGCACACTAACCTGGCACCAAAGTGTGCAGAGACTCAGAGCCCATCACACTTTCCATCCACGGCACCTCCCAGGCCCCTGGGATTCCTGCTCTGCTCATGTTTCAGCCCCGCCGAAGGGACTAAAGGTGCAGTGGCCCAGTCCCACCTGCTGCTGCCTAGGGTGCTAGGATTCAAGCACACAAAACACTGCCTCATCTAGTTGGTTTTACTCCCACACCCTAAAACAATTTACAAATCCGGCTTCATTGCTCGGGATCCGTGAGATAAACCAGGAAAGGTTCCAAACCCTATCAGGTATTTCCCCCCATAACTTACTTGACCATCTTAGTCCAGGGCCTGGAAGAGGAGAATTTAGAGAATCGCTGTTCAGAGAAACCTAAGCTTCTGGGAAAGTGCTCAGCTGTTATCTCCTTTCCTGTGATAGCTTCAGCATTCAAATCCTCGTCTCTTGGCAGAAAATTTAGCTACTCACTTATTATCACGTCAAGCTAATGTGAAAAGAAGGACTCATATTTACCTCCGGTGGGCGACATGTGGTGAATGTAGACTTTGCCGTCTCTGATATTGTTGGGAGTCACTGATACCAAATGGTCCTTCCACACTTTGATCCGGTTGGAAAATCCAATGATATTGAAGTGATCCTGGGGTCGGAGGTCATGGAGGATTGTGAAGAGGGCATCCTTGGTCTAGAGGCAAACACAAAACCAAAATCAGTCACATCAACTGCTTTAGTCCACACGTCCCCTGACTTAGAAACTGCACACTACGGACAAAGTCAGGGTTAAAATTAAGTGCCGACTATGTAAAGGGCACTTGGATAAATGTCCAAGTAATGATTATTTGCTTTATATCTATTTCCCTTACTACATTGTAAGCGCTTTTTAGGCACATTCCACTCATCTTTGTAAACTCACAACATACAGGAGGTACTAGAAAGATTTAGTGAATGAATGCATAAATGAATGGGCAGATATTTCATTAATTAGATTAAAAGTACAAATAATAAATGCTCTAGGAATTTTAAAAAGTGAAAAAACTAAGCCTGAGTGACATTAGAAAACTTCACTGAGAAGCAGGAGTATGAGGCTTAAAGGAATTGGGTAACGTGAAAGCTAGGGAGGGCAGTCTGCAGGGAGCAAAGAAGATAAAGGAGATGGTTCGAGCAAAGCAAAGAGGTGATACAGGTGAGTCTGGACGTGCTGAGTGGGTAAGAGGTATGGGAAAGAGACATGACTTGTGGAAAGAAAAGAAAGACCATATGAAACTGAAAACAGAAAATCCGAGAAGCCTGGATAAGAGTTTCTAAAATAACCAACCCTGTGTTGAAAGAAAGCACTGCGTTCTCTAAACAGCATTGTTGTTAGTCATTTAAAGAGATTCATTATACGAAGCAAGGAGGCCTCACTACATAATTGCCTTAACACTGGCATCTGGCACGTGTTACAGGGATTAAGAGCACAGGCTTCAGAGCATGCAGTCAGGGTTTGACCCTAGATCAGCGGTTCTCAACCTGTGGGTCGCTACCCCTTTGGGGGTTGAACGACCCTTTCACAGGGGTCACCTAAGACCATCGGAAAACACATATATAATTACATATTGTTTTTGTGATTAATCACTATGCTTTAATTATGTTCAATTTGTAACAATGAAAATACATCCTGCATATCAGATATTTACATTACGATTCATAACAGTAGCAAAATTACAGTTATGAAGTAGCAACGAAAATAATTTTATGGTTGGGGGTCACCACAACATGAGGAACTGTATTAAAGGGTCGCGGCATTAGGAAGGTTGAGAACCACTTCCCTAGATCATCACGTATCTCTGTGTGGCCCTGGGGCTCTGGGTAGTAAGTCCTATCACTATCCTTTTGCACTGTGCCTAAGTTATCCCATCTGTAAAAGCAAGACAGTAAGAGTGCTACCTCATCAGGTTGTCACGAGGATTCAATCAGTTACTATACAGAAAGTATTCACAACAGGGCCACGCACACAGTAAGTTATACACGTGGTTGCTCTTACTTGCTGGTGGGTGGGAAGTAGCAGAATCAAAGAGAAACAGTAACATCTGAGGTAGTGACTGCAGAATGAGGTGTGCTAAGGAACTATATGTTTACCTTGAAAATATTTTATAGGTCTTTTCCCAGATGCTGTTAGCCTTTGCTTTATAACCGGCTCAGTCAGTGCTGCCCTCTCACGCTGCGCCATCTACCCTCTGTGAAGCAGTCATAACTTCTTTTCCCTTCTGAATGTTCCCTCTTCCTCTCTATTCTTCTCTTCAATCCTGTATCCAACTGCTCACTCTAACATCCCATCATCCAACCCTCGGATGTCATAGGAACCTCAAAACCCACTCTAGAAAACTAACCTGGGTGTACTTATTTTTAAATCTGTATATTACATTCTTTTAGTAAACTTACAGAGTTTGTAGCCTGAGCAAACAGATGTTCGCTTAACATTCTCCTTGTGGGTCCTAACTGAGTGAATGAAGTTGTGCCTCAATTTCCCCCATGTCTTCACTCCCAGGTGGAGAAAGCAGTGGAGTGTAATGAGATCATGAGCAGCATAGTAATGATGACACTGGCAACTAACTTTTCCTGGGAGCCTCTTACTCCCCAGGTATGATGCCAAGTGCCAGACCTTTCCATATGATGCTGTGATGGACCCATTTAATCCCCACAACCCATCCAGTGTAGAGTGAGTATTAATATTCCCATTTTGCCGGCGAAGTGGCTAAGGAATGAAAGAGTTAACTCAGCATCATGCCCCATGGGAGCCTGGATGAAGATCCAGGAAGTCAGACTCCAGGGCCAACTCTGACACCAGCAGCAGCGGCATCTAAAGCCCCAAGATGCTGGCACTGAGCGTGTTCTGAATTACAACCCTTATAATGTGCAGCTCATTTTGGGATTCCTTCCAAGTTCCTGCATGTTGACGGGCTCTTATTTCTTTGTTTCTTTCGCTTGGTTTCTGGCAGCAATAAATGGATTCATTTCCTATAACATCCTTACAGAAAGCATCCACCCAGGGATGAGAACAAAGAACCCATTTTATTAAATTCATCCTCGCATCCTACAGAGGGTTTGTCCCGCCTTCCCAACTGCCCCAGTTCTTCCATGAGAAAGCATGGCAGTGGTGGGGCTTATTTTCATTCAGAGTCTAGGAATCCCCCGCTAGTCTCTGTTCTCTCCTCTGGTGCTGGGCCCTAAACCATCACCCTGGGTTGTTCAGAGGACAGACTCACGGGCAGCCGAATTTCCTGTCCTCTCCCAACCCTGACTCCCACCTTCAGGAAATGTGTCTAAGGATCTTATGAAAATAAGCAGATTCCACACCCAGAGTTTGTCGGCCCTGTCTGGACGCCATTTAAAGTATCTGTGCAGCTCTCTCCTCTGGCTTCCCTGGCTCCACCCTGGATGCCTCCTTCTCAGACCAGCCTGGGATGCCAAGCTCTCGTCCCCCTCACACTGCGTACTTCCCCGCGGCCAATGACAGCATGACTGACTCCCACGCTCACCTTCAGAGCTCACCACTCTCATGAGGTCCAGACTAAAGCGCCAGCCTTTGGTCCTGCATGGCCCACAGGCACTCAGGTTGAACATGTTGAAGACCGGAAGCTCTGCCTTTCTCCCCAAACCTTTCCTCCTCTGCTGCCGCTCCCAGCCAGGGTCCAGGTCAGAAACCAGACATCATGTTGCAGCTTCCTCCTGCCCGCTCCTGCGCCTCATGCCCTTGGGCCCATCTCTTTTTGTAAACCCCTCTCTTCCTAAACATCCCTGTTAAGGAAGGGCTCAGGCCACTTCTGCCCTAGATTGACAACAGATTATTTTTTTCTTTTGCATTTTTTCTTAATACAAAAAAATAAAATTCATTTTTTAAAAAAAGATCAGAAGAAAAACATGACTCAAAATTCCCCTCACCTGGACAGCTGTTGTACTACCTATCCCTTCAGAAACCTTCTTGTGTGTGTAATTAAAGTAAAATGGGTTCATACATTATGCTATAACATTTTTATTTACTATATCACATGCAGTTTTGATGCCCATAGGTAAAGGTCTACATATCATTTTAATAGTGGCACTATATTCTACCATATGCATATACCACAATTAAATATTTTGAATATATTTTTTTAAATTTTGTTCATCCTCATCCAAGGATATTTTTTCCATTGATTTTTTGAGAAAGTGGAGGAAGGGAGGCAGGAAGAGGAGGAGAGAGAGAGAAACATTGATGTGAGAGAGAGAGATACATCATTTGGTTGCCTTCTGCACATGCCGGGGACCGAACCTGCAACCCAGGTATGTGCCCTTGACTGGGAATTGAACCCGCGGCCCTTTGGTGTGCAGGCCAGCACTCTAACCACTGAACAACACCAGCCAGGGCAATATTTTGCATATTTAAACAGTATTTCTATGAAACTCAGTATTTACACATCTTTGTGCTCATTGTTATTTTCTTAAGATAAACTCCCTACACAGAAATGGTGTGACAAAGGGCTGTACTTTTAAAGGGCTTAGCCTGTCCTCACATTACTGCTAGAGTTATATTTTCAGTCCTTCTCAGCATTTAGTTCTGGGCTTACACATCGTTTCCTAAGAAAGCCCTTCTTGTCTCCTCACCACCACCGCACTATTCTCTCAAGCATGGCACCCTGTTCTTTTCCTTCACAACATTTATAGAGAGAATGTAATTACATATTTGTGCATTTACTTTTCATATATATATATATATATATATATATATATATATATAATTGATTTTTTACAGAGAGGAAGGGAGAGGGATAGAGAGTTAGAAACATCGATGAGAGAGAAACATCAATCAGCTTGCTTCTGCACACTCCCCACTGGGGATGTGCCCGCAACCATGGTACATGCCCTTGACCGGAATCGAACCTGGGACCCTTCAGTCCTCAGGCCAACGCTCTATCCACTGAGCCAAACCGGTCAGGCTGTGCATTTACTTTTCTATCCAACTCAATCCTATGCTTCTGAGTGCAGAGACTTGTTCCATTTTGTCACTCTATGTTAATGCCCAGCAGTGCCTGAACACGTCACGGATGCCTGACGCACCCCTCCTGAGTTAATGAATGGGGAGTAATTGTCTGTCACTAGATAGGGGGCTGCTCAAGACAGCTGTCCCCTTGCCCTTCCCCACCTCCCAGCATGGTATTTCACACACTGTAGGCTTTCAGTGGGTGTCTGGTGAATGAGTAAATAAGAGAGCAGTAGAATTCTACTAAGTGAACACAAAGGAAGGGAGACACACCCCTGCCCTTGAGAACCTATGGCAGATAATACTGAGAATGAGGATGTGTAGAAATCATGGAGCTGACTGGTAAAATAAATAAATCTGATAATTACAATAAGCAGATGTGGGTGGAGTGCCTTACGTGTTGATACTGATGGCATTAGCCAGGGAACTGGCAACACTTTGCCTCCTCTCCCATCCTTCAATTTAGAGCCAGCACAACCCCAGCGTGAGCATCAGACAGGCTTGGCATCATTCCCAGCAGAAGGGCTAGACCTCTGGAAAGTCTGAAGGTCCACAGCTGTGACAAGGCAACAAGAAGTGGTGGCCGTCTCTGAGACAACACCATTGGGAGCCCAGCTCTAGGCACTTGGAAAGATTCCCACTGCTCCCTGTTGAGAGCAGAGCTGGCCAGGCACCCAAAAGATTGTTATTTGTTTAGCTGCTGGATCCTTAGGAATCCTTAAATAGTGTGCTAAAGACCTCCTGAGGGCCCCGCTTGGCTCCTCTGCTGATATTCTCCCCATTTGTGATGGATATTCTGCTTTCGGAATCGTTGTCCAAGCCTCTCCACCCTCCTCCTCTTAGCCCAGCAACTACAGATTCCTTATGACCTTGTAAGGCCACAGCTGCAACTTGACCTCACATGAACCAAAGCAAGACAGGCCGGCGGGCTCAGAGTTGCTCCTTTTCCAGATGCATTAGGACCTTTTGGATGGCCTTCCACCCTCATCCCAAGGGGCCTGGGTAGAAGCTGCCACTGATGCTTGCAGCCACCACCATCCATTAACCCTTTACAGGCTCCTACCCTCCCCTTAGATGGGCTGGTGGCCCTAGAAATTCTGCATCCTGTATCAGACTTAGAAGGCAAGCAGAAGGTGAGTGTCCAGATAGAAGAGTAAATGTGAGTAGGCTTAAGCTGATATTTCTGCATGGTGTGTTTATGTGCTGAAGATTAACAGAAGCTGAGTCAAACATTTCCCAAGAGCACAGTCCAGAGAACAGGGCAAGGACATCCCAGAAAGATCAAAGGGAGCCCAGAAAGGCAGAGAATGTGTAATCCTGGCTGGTCTGAGGCCAAGGGGCATCCATTGAGGGGTTGGACTGCATCTCCTTAAGGTCCCTCCCAAACTCAGGATGGTAGCTGCAGACTCTGCAAGTGAAGGCAACGAACTGAGCTGGTCACCCACCCCACAATGCCCTCCAACTAACCTGACCTGAAGGAAAAGATACTGGATACCCAGCGTACTGTGTCCTTGGACGGATTCCCCTGTCCCCAAAGCTCCACCTAGTGGCCTTGCACTTTGGGAAGAAGTTGGCCTGCTGGAGACAAGCAACCCCAAAATGCACCACTTGGAGTAATGATACCCTGAAATTAACTTGCTAATAGATGACAAGAGTCTGTGGAAATATGTTCCTTAAAAATCTTTGAAAATAAGCATATAAAATTTATGATTGTACATATTGTATAGCGTTCAACTGGGGGTAAGGGTCTGATTAGTGAGAAGGGCTAAAAGTCTGGCCCTAGCTGGTTTGACTCAGTCAGTGGATAGAGCATCGGCCTGGGGATTGAAGGATCCCAGGTTCGATTCTGGTCAAGGACACATGCCTAGGTTGCGGGCTCGATCCCCAGTGGGGGGCGTGCAGGAGGCAGCCAATCAATGATTCTCTCTCCTCATTGATGTTTCTATCTTTCTTTCCCTCTCCCTTCCTCTCTGAAATCAATAAAAATATTTTTTTTAAATAATAAAAAATTTGGGACCCTAAGAAAAGGTTCCAGGAAGTTACCATCTTCACTCATCTTTATGTGGGGACAAGGATAGGCCTTATGTGGAGACAGGTTTAGGTCACTCATCCAATGCCAGGTGGTAAGCCTGTCGTGGAGGAGTTAGTAAATCTTGGGGAGAAGATGGTGATGGGGAAGAGGCAGGAAAACCAAACCCTGTACCTAGAGAAAGAAGAAGGCTATGCACATAAGTGTCTGGCTGAGGAAGAAAACAGAATTCTTAAAGAGATCAGCTAGCAAGAGGCCCCGCGGGTCTCCTCTGGGTATGTGCCAGTCCCAGTGGCACCCGTCCAGAGGCAGCTGGTATCCACACACTTGCCTGCCTATCCAACAGGGCAATGTGCAAGTGGTCCATCAGCAGAAGGGACCTTTACAACATCCAGATTACGTTTGGACTGAGGGAGATAAAAAGGTACCCAAATGCAACTAATAAATGAAAAGGACCTACTTCCTATACTGTTTAGGAGTAAAGTACCTAGGCCTGAAGGCAGGCGTTAGAAAAACTCCTTTTAATCCTGGCTATTTACAATCACAAAAAAACAGGGTCACTTCTCTGCTAGAAACTATTTTAGTGATAAATTCCTCTTCTTATGTGTACTTTCCTTGGATTAAGAGGAGGAAAAGTATTCCCTTCGTAAACAGTGTCTTAGAAGTTAATTCCAGCTCTGCCTTAGGTTTATTATTAATAAAGTCCTTTCATCTCTGTGCATTTAAATGTTTTCAGAAACAAGGCAGGATATAAATAAACAAAAATAAACTCTGTTTCAGGTTCTCCATTCATTCAATAGGGTTGGCAATGGTCCTCCTTGTTCTAGTGGATCTTCAGGGGTGAAAAGTATGCAGTCTCCTCTGACGTGTCTGTAGGAAGGAGCAGAGCTGGCCCCTGGAGACGCAGCCGCTGTCCACTCTGTGCTCACGCTGCCCCTCGTGGAGCCACTATTAGGGAAGGGGCAGCTCTGTCCTGGGCACTTTGGGCCCCTCCATTAAGCTGTACTTGGACAGAGGATGGAACCTAGCCCTGCCTTCCTCTCCCCGTTCCCTACAAAACTGAGCCCAAGCAGCTGCAGGCTCTTGGCACAGCCCTCAAGGGGGTAAGCATTCCACGGTGCTAACTGCCATGTCGGGAGTGGCCATGAAACGTTTCCCGAATAGAGAAGCATTACACAACAAGACCTTCAGAGTGAGCTGTGACTGGAGCCCAAGAACACTCAGCTGCCTGCTCACTCTTTGCTACCACTGTCGGGGTGCCCATTTGATGCAGCTTTTCTCAAATATTTCTGCATCTGCATCAGACTGCACTGGAGAGGAACTAACTCTGACACAAAAGGCTTTTGTACCACAAACCCTGGGTTGTTAGGCATAATACAAGGGGAGCCTATGACATCATAGAAGAAACTCAAATTCAAGGGTATTAGATATTAGCCATCCCATGTTTTCCACAGAATGGCTGTGCTGTTCTAAGCGGTCCTATCACTTGCCTAATTCTAAAATGTTTACCATGGAGTTGACATTTTTCCTTTCATTGGTCCACACAGTCCTTTTAAATGAACCATCGTCTATGATGAAAAGTTGAAAATAATCCAACAATGAAATCTAAGACCTTCTAAAAAGTCTGATCTGAGCCAGGAAAGAATCATGATCAATAGATATAGACCCTGAAAACAGCCCTAAGTTTCTGAGATGACATTGGGAAATGCCCAATAGTAACTTGAGCTGCGGGTCAGCCTTCTCCCTTGCCTAGGTGGGTAAAGATAATGGACACTGGTGGGGGAAAGGGAGGTATATCTGTGTTGTCCTCCTGTTAGTCTGCAGTCCTTCCTGATGCCAGTAGGGGAAGCCCTCAATGCCCAGCATGTCCTGCTCCTAGGTGGTAGGATGGCACTGTAGTTTTTTTATTTGAAGCAAAAGACAAACAAAAAGTATCCTGGGACTCCATCAAAATTTGAAACATCAGATCCTCTCTGCAACCTTAAACTACCTAAGTCCACAATGAGGAGAATGGATACATCCACCAACCCAGCATCTCTCCACCGTTCCACAGGCATCCATGCATAGCACTATCCCAAGTCACCCTGGAGTCCATGGGTATCAATTACGCTTAGAGTATTTCAAGATCATGATATTTCAGGGTCACAAGAAATTATTCTGCATAATGTAGTAGAACTTTATATAGGGTGTCCCAAAATATATTTACACTAGAGGCCCGGTGCACCAACTCGTGCACTGGTGGGGTCCCTAGGCCTGGCCTGTGGGAATCAGGCCGAAACCGGCTCTCCAACATCCCCTGAGGGGTCCCAGATTGTGAGAGGGCAGTTCTCGGGTGATGCACCCCGGAATCGGGCTCCCATCTCTCTGGTTCTGGGTATGTCACTCAAGAACCACAGCTGCCAAGTCACCGCAGCTCAGCAGCTCCTGCATTAAGCATCTGCCCACTGGTGGTCAGTGCGCATCATAGCTACTGGCCGGTCAGCCGGTCAGCCGGTCAGCCAATCACTTAGGCTTTTATATATATATATGGATGCTTCAAGTCTTTCAATAATTTGAAAGAAAGTTTTCTGAAATCTTATTGTGACTGACCCACCAAGTAATCAGATTTTTTAAAAATTCTAACTTCCCTGGCCACTGTGGCTCAATGGTTGGGTGTTGACCCATGGACCAGGAGGTCAAGGTTTGATTTCCAATCAGGGCACATGCCTGGGTTGCAGGCTTCATCTCCAGTGGGGAGTATGCGGGAGGCAGTTGATAGATGAGTCTCATCAATGATGTTTCTATCCCTCTCTCCCTCTCCCCTCCTCTCTCTGGGAAACCAATAAAAACATCTATATATATAAAAGCCTAAACAACCAGAATGACTGGAACGGTCGCTATGACGCACACTGACCACCAGGGGGCAGATGCTCAATGCAGGAGCTGCCCCTTGGTGGTCGGTATCCTCCCACAGCCAACCTCTCCCAGCTGGCCAACCTCCTGCGGTCCCTCCCCCCGCTGGTAGGCCCTAATTGCCTGATTGGACCAGGGTCTGAGCTGGGACAGGGAACCAGGGGTGGGTGGTGGCAGATGCGGCCCCTTTCCCCGTGGGCTGAGGGCCGGCTCCCTCCTATGGGCCAGCGGCCAATCTCTTGTGCCCCGTCCTTCACCCCAGCCAATAGGCCCCGATCAACCCACCGCTCACCCACCACAGTGGCGGCACAGCAGCGAGGGAGGTGGGAGGCAGGGAACCGCATGATGGCAGGGCGCCAACAATGGTGGTGTCAGTGTCCGATGTCTGTTCCTTCTGTGCCCGGCCCGGCGACTGTTGCCTTCTCTCTGGCCGGGCCCTCATTGGCCTGGTCAGGCCTAGGGACACTACCCATGCACAAATTTTGTGCACCGGGCCTCTAGTATCTATATATATAAAAGCCTAAGCACCTGAATGACCGAACAATCAGTCAACCAGTCACTATGACGTGCACTGACCACCAGGGGGCAGACGCTCAATGCAGGAGCTGCCCCCTGGTAGTCAGTGCACTCCCACAGTGGGAGCGCCACTCAGCTGACTAATGGGCGCCAGGTGCCAGGCTCACAGCTGACAAGCACAACTGCGGTGGTGCAAGCCTCTCCTACCTTCGCGCAGCTAAGATGCACACTGACCACCAGGGGGCAGATGCTTAACACAGGAGCTGCTGAGCCGCGGTGACTTGGCAGCTGCAGTTCTTGAGTGACACACCCAGAACCAGAGAGGAGGGAGCCCAATTCCGGGGTGCATCACCCGAGAACTGCCCTCTCACAATCTGGGACCCCTCAGGGGATGTTGGAGAGCCGGTTTCGGCCTGATCCCTGCAGGACCAGGATGAGCAGGAGTGGTGTGTCACCCAGCCTGAACTCAGGATCCCCCCTGCCACCTGCTGCTTCACACACTACATCCCCCGGGGGGTCCTGGATTGTGAGAGGGCACAGGCCAGGCTGAGGGACCACACCAGTGCACAGATTTGTGCACCGGGCCTCTAATTTAAAAATAAAATAAAAACAAAAATTCCAACTTGAAGACAAGGTGATAAATTGAGTGAAAAAGGCCATTTCTCCACTATATCTATGTCTTTTATCATTATTACTAGAGGCCCAGTGCATGAAATTCATGTACGGGTAGGATCCCTAGGCCTGCCCGGCGATCAGGGCCAATCTGTGGGGCGACCGATGGGGCAATCAGGGGGCCCTCGTTGGCACCCGCCTTGGCTGGCCTGGCGCCATCCACTTGCCCGCCCCGCTCCCCGCCACCGCCACCAGCCACCTCCCTCTGTGACACCTGTTCCCATGTTATTTTGGCCTGGGCCTGCAGGCTGCGGGCAGCTCCTGCGTTAGCATCTGCCCCCTGGTGGTGAATATGCATGATAACGACAGGTCGTTCCACTGGTTGTTTCACCGTTTGGTCCATTTGCATATTAGGCTTTTATTATATAGGATACTAAAAAAATAATAAAATCTAGCAATAGATTGGCTTCAGAAAATAAACCAAAACCTTAAAAAATAATGTTACTCCATTGACTAGAGAGTAAGTGCGCTCTGTGAGTTTGTGTATATTCATAAAAGGAATGAATGATTATACAATGCCCAGTTGCCTCTTGTTGCCACTCAGCCATAAACATCTCCTGAAATGAACCACACTATGGAATTTATGTTAAAAATAAAAAATGTAAACTGTAAGAAACAAACTATCCAAAAGAGGTGTCTCACTCAAGTTTGAGGAATCTTGTTGAAAAAAAAAGAAACTCTTGCCCTAGCTGGTTTGGCTCAGTGGATAGGGCATCAGCCTGCAGACGGGTCCCAGGTTCAATTCTGGTCAAGGGCACATGCCCAGGTTGCGGGCTTGATCCCCAGTAAGGGATGTGCAAGAGGCAGCAGATCAATTATTCTTTCTCATCATTGATATTTCTATCTCTCTATCCCTCTCTCTTCCTCTCTGAAGTCAATAAAAAAAATTTTTTTTTAAAGAAAAAGAAACACTTTTTCTACTGCTCAAACTGTTGTTTTTTAGAAAGAGCAGAATTGAATAAGCTTCTTTATATACATGGAAAATTTGGGATAGAAGTCATCATATCTTCCAATATTTTAAAACAATTTAGTAAATGCTAAATGTTAATTTAAATTTTCACGTGGAACTAAATATAGAAAACAAATTTATTTCTTTAGTCTCCATATTATAATGTTCAAAAATTATAAAGAGCATATTTCCTAAATTAAGCAAAACATAGTGCTCTGTATTCAAAAATATATTATTTTAAAGCTATTATAATTTCATTTACTGTTTGAGTTCTAATTTCAAATGGTCTTTTAATGCAGTACTGTGCTAGATTATATTGCAATTCTGGTCCTAATTACCTATTTACATATGCTTATACAATCTGTGTGAAAATATAAGATGGTTGTTTCTTCAAATCAAAAGAAAAGCACCTTTTTAGTAAAGGTTCAGATCTAAATACCAATATTACTCCAGGATAGGTTTTAAAAGAGAATGCTTGTTAAATACTCCATTCTGGCTAAATTTAGTCTTACCTAAAAAAAAAAAAAGGCTGAATAAAATATTAGAACATCTTTTGCAATGTAAACATAACTAAATTTCATTAGTCTTTGTGTTTAAATAATATTATTCTAACTTGAGAAGCAAATTCTCTCTCATGTTATCATTCTGGCTAATATGAAGATTCATTACCTAATGTTTTGACTTTGCTTTGACAAGTATATCAAACATTTACTTAATAATGTCATTGTACATTTTTCTAAAAAGCTGTTTGCCAATAACATGTCTTTGCTTCTTATGACATAGTAAGCACATCTATTTTTCATGTTTGATGTGTAAATAACACAAGACTCTAAACAGTTTTCTTTTCACTTCTCTTCACATGGAACATCAGTACTTAACCAGGATTTGCCCTCACTGTTGATCTTATACTTCTCATTCTGGAATAGAACTAAGAATAGAGCCTTACCATCTCTCTCTCTAGGCTCCAGGCAGTCATCGGCTCTAACAGGAAGTAAATAAGAGGATGCTGACCAAGAAAAGTTCACCTGAGTTTACCAGTACAGTCCTCCTTTGCAATCCGTGTCCTTTAGCCATGTTCTGACTCATCTACTGACTAACATGATTGACTTGTTGGTCCCCAGGGCCTGGTCTGAATTCTGAAGTTCATATTGCCCAACTAACTGCATGTTTGGATTCTGGAGCCCTGACTGTTTCATTCTACAGATTTTATTTTATTTTATTATTTTTTTTGTGTGTGGCTGGCTCACTGGCTATCCTATGACCTGTTCAACTTTCCCTTACATATGAGTTCTCATGATTCCTGCTTCCCTGCTGTAAGTGCTCCCTATGCCACTCACTATAACTCCCCTCCCCGCAAGGATGTGCCTTGACAAACATCAAGAACGTAACAGAAAGATATGAAGAGGTTGTGAAAAAGTCATGCTAAATAGAAACAATTATCAGCACCGGTAGACTGTATATGTAGGAAAATATTTAGAGGAAGTGAAGTCAGCCTCTATCAGACAGGGAAGTGAAGATTCTAGAGAGCTTGAGGGTCCAGAGTAGAGATGGCAGGAGTTTTCTTCATCCACTAAGTCACTGAGGGTGCAGTTCTTCAAAGGAACTAGCTTTGTGCAAGGGTCTCACTCAACTCCCCACCTCTGAGGACACAAGCTCTCATCCTCATTCCATGTGGGTGTTAACACCTCAGGCCTTAGGACATGGAGACTGGCACCTCTCCTGGGGGAACCGTCACTTATCTCAGGTGCTCACCACTTTACTTCTCTGTTCCCTTTTCATTCGTAGAATGTGTGGTGCTCTTTGCTTACTTACCAGCTCAGCCATGCACTCGCTGTAATTTGCCTGCCTCTCTAAATGTTCATATCAGGACGGTTTTCAAAATATTACCAGAACTTTTCAACTATAACATATTCATTCTTGTTTTATGCCTTTCTTCGTGTTTTTCCCCAACCAAGAATTCATTCCCTCCTTTCCTGCCCAGAAAATTGTATCCCATCTTCAAAAACCAGTTTCTATGTCAACCTCCATCATAAATCTTTTGCTGACTACCTCAAGATCTTTCCCCTCACTAAAACTCTTCCCACCATCTACGTGGCAGGTTGGGTTTGACTAACCTATCAGTGTTCCATGTTTCTTTTTGCAGCAAAATCCTAAGCTCCTTAATTGAAGTGACTTAAATATGATGCTTTTCTTGCATGTCACTGTCTCCTGCCTCCATGTTTCTGCACATGCTAGCCATTCTCCCCCCTTCTTATCCCTCCCACTTGGCTAACTTTTAAAATACCACAGACTCACTCAACTATCCCCTCCTCTGAGAAGCATTCAATATTCCCTACTCTACCCATAGAAACAATAGGTCAGCACTCCCAATGTGCTTTGACTATATCTCTGTCATAGTAGCACGTTGCCTATGATTGTCACATGACCTCCTGATAGGAAAGGTTGTGTCTTTTATTTATCTTTGTGTCTCCTACACCTAGTACCTATCCCATAGCACATAATCAATATTTATTGCATTCTTTGAGAATCTGAAGGCTAGAGTTACAGCCAAGATGGGATCCTCAGGGCGGCGAGTCAGGTGTCCTGAGGAAGAGAAGGGGTGGGTGCCATATCGGCGTGGCAGCTCTTAGGAATTTCAATCAGCCAGTTTCAATCAGCCAGCCAAGGGGATGGCGTCCCAGGAATGACTCTGCTTTCAGACATTCTGATAAGCACTTCCACATTTGTTATCTCATTCGATTCTCTTTGATTTGTACAGTTTATCTCCTTGTTACTTGTAGCCAAAGTTTCCTTTGGGGCCCTATCTAGCCCTGTACAGAGAAACTCTGCCCATCTCCATTCCAGACTTGAGTGCAAAATTAGGAAGCCATTTGAAAGGAGGAAGCTAGGCTCTTCGGTGGTTTCAGAAGCTGAAAACAAGGTCTGCAACCTGGACAGATAAAGCAGGAGTATTCAAAGCTCTACATTGTTCATTTCTTCCTTCTGTGAGAGCCACATAAAGCCTTCATTCAGAGATCCTCAACATTTTTTAAACATAACCTCATTCGGGTAAACCTTAACTGACTCAACAAAAAATTCTGAATGGGCACCTCCAATTTATTTTAAATCATCTATATTATAATCGTTAAAAAGCAAATTCTTTAAACAAAAAAATCCAAGTTTTCACTGGTGGCCTCAGGGAAAAATAGTGTGTCCTCTGTCCATCATATATTTCCTCATATTCTGAGTCAGAGTGAAAAAACAACAGTTTTCCCTATTGCCTGCTCTTCACCACCCCAAGTCCCAGATCTGTATTTTGCAATGTATTTCTAAAACGCATCTACTAGTAGCAATGTTTGGACAAGAGCAGCTCAGTAAATGAGAATAAATACTATCAACTGAAATGATCTCTAGGCATATAACAAACAGTTATCACTCTAGACCAGCAAACTATGGCCTGGGGGGGGGGGTCAAAGTCAGACCACTGCCTCTTAGTAACAAACACAATTTAATGGAACATAACACACCCATTTCTTTGCTAATTGCTTATGGCTACCTTTGTGCTACAATGGCAGAGCTGAGTAGTGATGACAGAGACCATTTAGCCTGCAAAGATTAAGGTATTTTACTCTCTGCCCTTTCAGAAAAAGTTTGCTGACCCTGTTCTAGAAATCCGGAACGGGGGAAGCTGGACATTTCAGTTGCCAACTGGAGCCATGCTGTCAGATGCATACAAAGCCTGTGACCTGGAAAGGTGATGCAGGAGTGCCCAAACCTTATGTTGTCCATGTTTATATGTGTGATAGCCATGTAGTGCCTACCTCCAGAGGCCCTCCAAATGTCTTAGACACGATCGATCTAGTTTGTTATGCTTGCACCCCTCCTCTCCTGAGCTCCTCCATCTGTTCACGGAGTTTTTGCCTCCTCACCAAATCACAACTCCCTGAGGCCCTTCTGGGTTCTGCTATCATTGTCTGGTATTCTTCCAGGTGGCTCAGTGGACCTCAGACTGCCTCCCTTTGTTCCCTATCACTTCAAGCTACTTTCTCCATATCCTTATTCCTATTCCAGCATCCTCCCTTTCAAAATGTGGCAGATCCACATGCTCTGGAAGAGGAGAGCTAGGATGAATATACCATTAGACATCAGTAGACCTCACAGTCACTCACCTCATCTTCACTCTACACCTGTGCCATCACCATGCTTGCATTCAGCGCTTCAATCCAAATCATAAAGGGGAAAGAAGTCTGCATCCCTGTACATGCCCACGGTGCTTAATGTTAAAGAAGAAATACTAATAGTTGATTGTATGCATCATCACAGAACAGGTCCATTCACTTTTCACAACACCGAGCTGCTGACTGAGGCCTCTCAGGGCAGCTCACTTCTGTGTGCACTCCTGAGATGGGCAGCATTCCACATCACGTCACTTGGCATAAGAACAGGTAGAGCCTGACAGCTTAACAGGTGGTCTGAAGTTATGTTAGGGTCTACAGTGAGGAGTGTATGGTGAAGAGCTTTAGAGTGGGGTAGAGTGGCCATGACTATGAATTTTTCTACTTATAACTTTGTATATTTTAGCATAGTTATGGCCCCTTCCTGCCCATCACCTTCTCATTTATAAAACAGGAATAACATTTCATTGGATTGCTGAAAGATTAGATGAAACATGTACGCCAAACTTTTAGAGTGCTTGATATGTACTAGTCCCTCAATGGTATCTCCTGTACCTTAAAAATGCATGTGACATTTAATGTTTATGTGCTGGTATGTTTTTCAGCTAACATCATCACCTACTGTATAGGACAGTGATGGCGAACCTATGACACTCGTGTCAGAGGTGACACGCGAACTCATTTTTTGGGTTGATTTTTCTTTGTTAAATGGCATTTAAATATAGAAAATATAAGTCTTTGTTTTACTATGGTTGCAAATATCAAAAAATTTCTATATGTGACACGGCACCAGAGTTAAGTTAGGGTTTTTCAAAATGCTGACACGCAGAGCTCAAAAGGTTCGCCATCACTGGTATAGGATCTGGGAATATGTACCATGATGATAAAAAACAAGATGGTGCCCAAATCCATAGAGTTTATAGACTGTTTGCTGTCAGGCTACATAGAGCATGTCCAAATAGCTGTTGGAAGCCCAATTTTGGACAGTGAAGAAGAAACTGGCGCCCTGAAGCATGAGATAAGCCAGTGCATGAAGCACAAGCAACATTCAGGTGGCACTTCTCCATCCAGTTCCCATTTCCCCTGACTTCAATTTGGCAGTTACGGATAAGAAACTTTATGCTTGCTCTTTACCCTCTAAAACTGTTGACTAAATTAAATGGAGGAAGGAAGACAACCTTCCAAAAGCTACATGGGAATCTAGAATTGGCAGAGAGTGGCACAGATGATGAGAATGAGTCTATGAAAGTTACAACATGAAGACATCTGGTAAAGGATGCATTAGTCCCTGCTGGGTTGCCAAAGAGGGACCCTTAGCCAAGATCCTTAATATGCAGGTGAAAGTAGTAGAGCTACTTATACAGATTAGAAAAAGGAAATAGAAGAACATGTAAACCTTGATCAAGGAAAAATGTACCTAATAGACATGTGTGTTTGCTGGTTAATTGCTTTAAAAATCCAACTAACAATAAAAGTTCTGCCCTGATCACATTTTTTGTTGTTGTTGTTGTTGCTCTTCTCAGTTCCCTTCTCACTGAGAAGCTTTACAAATGCAAGTTGGGAGGCAGAAATATTGCCTGACCCTACTAGCACCAAAGCACATTCATCAGCAAAAGCACATGGGAAAGAAAACAGAGCCAACAGAGCCAAGCCATGTGCAGCAACTTGGGGTGTGGGGAGGGAGGGTGTGGCTGTCAGGGAAGTATCTGTCCCCCACTTGGTTAAGTCTGGCTTCCAGGCTCACATTCCCACTGAGATCAGAAGCAGAAAACGCCAGATGCACACAGATTTGGGTGCTCCCAGGTACTGGTATACTCTTTACTGCATATACATTTTAAGGTTATATGATATTTACAAAATATATAAATCTATTGTTCACATAATTATTAAATGCCAACTATGACCTACATTATGATGAGTACAGTAAAGTATTTCAAGCCTATCAGAGATGAGTGGAGCCAAGAACTTCCTGTATAAGTGAGTGATCCTTCATAGCATTTGAGGGGACTTATGACTAATTTCTGATGTTGCCAAATTTTCCTCTTCACCAGTGGACATGATATTGCATACAAAAGTCTGCAGAGAGCCAACTAAGCTTTTCACTCAGTGCTGTGGCCTTAGAGAAGCGGAGAGCTGTTAAAATAGTCAGCAGTTTTCAAAACCACTCAAGGCAGCGATGAGCATTAGAAATTGCGTAGAGGCTTCTGACATGTGCTTGGCTGTTCTTGGGTAGTTCTCCTGGAAAGAGGCCATGCTGTAGCTTAGAAGCCAGCAGAGTGCATGCCAGACTTTCAGTGCCTAGCAAGGAATGGGATTTTAATATCCAGGAATGAAGGAAGAGGGGAGAATAACAAAGGAGTGACATCTAGCATTACAATGCTCTTGCACAATGCAAGGAAATCGCTCCTGAAAGGCAGCCTTCTCAGTTGGGTTTTGAAATGTCAAACTGCACTGACCCTGTACTCATTTGTACTTCTATCATTGCATACAGAGGGCTGCTTCCTCGCACCACTACTTGCACTGAGACTCCATAGCCTTGTGATTTGATTTATGAACTTCAGAGTCAAACCTGGCTTTGAAGTCTCCCCCTGCCATGTACTAGTGAGTATCTACCTTTGCAAACCCTCTGTTTTTACATCAGTAAAATGGGGATGACAACCAAGTTGTTATAGAAATTAAATATCATTTTATTCAATAATTCATGTCATACCCCCTAGCACAATGTCTAGCATTTTCAAAATGTTCCATGCCATATTTTTAAGACTTACTCAAAATATTATATCATTAATGGTAAGTCTAGGAGACCTCAATTTAGTTCATTGGTATTTCTCTGTACAATTTGGGACAGGATTTATCTCTCTGGAGTTTATTTAGTAAAATTAAATATTAGTAGTTCTCCCAACAGAAGTGGAAGGAGACCTTGTGCACTGGTATGGATTGGGTTGGAGGTTAAACCCTGAAATAACTCAGGCACCTGAAGATGTGAGTCCTTTGAGCTGCTGTGGCTTTGGGTGACTAATGGTCTTTGTGTGAAGTTGCAGTAGAACTGACCATGCATTTTTACCATTTTGGTGTTTTCTTAATGTTTATTGGGAAATAATGTAAAATTTTTTTGAGCTCTAAAATAGATACTATAGAAATTGTCATTATAATTTATGTTATTTAAAGTTTGATGATATAAAAATAGTATTTTTTTAATTTGCATTTCTTTAGTTACTAATATAATTGACTTTTTCATAATCTTACTAATCTTCTTATTTCTTACTGGTAAATTGTTTCATCTTCTTTGACCATTTTCTTACACAAGGTTATTTTTATTGATCTGGAATAACTCTTTATATATTAAAGATAAACTCCTATAGAAATTGTCATTATAATTTATGTTATTTAAAGTTTGATGATATAGCTAGAAACATCGATGAGAAAGAAACATCGATCAGCTGCCTCTTGCACGCCCCCCACTGGGGATGTGCCTGCAACCAAGGTACATGCCCTTGACTGGAATCGAACCTGGAACCCTTGAGTCTGCAGGCCGACGCTCTATCCGCTGAGCCAAACCGGTTAGGGCATCCTATTGCTCTTTGTATATTAAAGTTTTGCTACATAATTTTTTCCATCTTTTGTTAATTTTTGTTTTAACTTAAAACAAAAGTTTATAATTTTTATATAGATAAAGTTGTTAAGTTTTTTTTCCTTTTTAGTTGCTTTCATTGCTTTTAGGCTTAGAAAGAGGCTTTTCCTACTTTAAAACTAGTTAAGTATACACCTATTATATACTTATATATTGTAGAGTATGGTTCATTTAGTGCTGTTAACTGCTTAATCCATTTGAAATTCTTAGTCTGGTAACAGTTTTAAAAGTTATAAATTTGCATAGTCTTTCTAAAAAATGTTTTTGAAATACTTGTAAAAACCACAAATGAGTTGGCATTATTTGCCCCAATTCTAAGAATCTAACTTAAGAAAATGTTTGGGCATGTGGTCAAGGATTTCTATGTAAAGATAGTCATCCCAATGCTGTTTATACGGCAAAAGATAGAAATAACTTAAAAGTCTCTCGTGGGTGGTGGAGCGAGTAAATGTTCTTCAGCTTTACTGTCCAATATGGTGACCAGCAGCCACGTCTGGCTATATAAATTCAAATGTATTAAAGTTAAATAAAATTTAAAATGCCATTCTTCAGTTATACTAGTCACATTTCAAGTGCTAACAGCCATATATGACTAGTGGCTATCATATTGGATAGCACAGATATAGTACATTCCCCTTCCCATAGAAGTTTCTATTAAGTAGTACTGCCCTGTGGCCATTAAAATTAGGTTTAAAAAATATTTAACAATGTTAGATGTATTCACAATATGATGCTAAGTAAAAATATCAAAATACAAAATATTTGGTGGTAAGAGGAGTTCTGTTTGGTTGCAGTAACTTCAATCACTATCTTCATCAAGTTATGTTTTTCTCAGAGGAAACCCAAGCCTTGCCCTCATGAAACTCATTATACTAAAGAAAAAAACACACCTGAATTTTAATAGGTGCATGGAAATTTAATGAGATACATGGGGAAATCTAGTAGATGGTACCCACTCAGTAGCTATTATTTGATTCAAAATCCAAATGGGAATTATCATACTGGGTCAGATGCAAGACCTAATTAACACTGTATTCTGTGACCAACAGTGGTCTTAAAATTTCTGTCAATATCTATTATCCAGCTAAGAAAGGCACAAAAACAACTTAGCCAACAATGACACTTTAGAATTTGGGGTACATAAAGCAAAGAAATTTAGAGTACTTCGTAAATATAGAAAGGCTGCAAGGCCTCTCAAATCTATACTTATAATAGGGTAATATGCAAATTGGTTGGGACACCGTCACGTAACGACCGATCAGCAGATTGCACGCCCTTCAGGCATGGGTGGGCAGGGACTTGCAACGTTGGGGACGGGGGCGGGGACTTGCACCACCGGGTACATGAGGCTGCCTCCCAGCCCGGTGCCCAGCCGGGGACGTGAGGCTGCCTCATTGGCTCCTCATGTGAAAGGTGAGCTCAGATCCTCATTCTTACTCAGTGTAGTGGAGCGTGGGAATTGGTTTATAGGATCCAGTCCCACTTGGGGAAATGTTACTACAGTCTGAGAGTAGGTGTAAAATGGGGATCATATTTATTCGCCACAGGCTTGCTGTAGAACAGACAGAGTCACCATCCTCACAGAATTCAGGATGCCCCACGTGCAAACCTAGAATGAAAAGTCAGCAACACTCCACATGGCCAAGAACTAGAAACTGCCCTTTGAAAGGAGCATATCCAACAGAATTGTGAGTCCCGGGAGGACAACGAGGAAAGCTGTCCTTGCAGTTAATTTAAGAATTTAAGGTGCAAAACTGGCATCATAACATCGAGGCCATGCAGTCATGTGGCAACACTGAGACTGTGGGACCCTTGGGACGAGCAGTTTCTGATGCCATGGAAACCCCCTGCCCCCACCCCGGCCTCTGGGTGCCGATTACAGATGTTGGGCAGGGATTAGGGCTCTGGGCCTGCGGTGGTGGGGTTAAGGGACAGGGACCTCCTCCCATAAAGTCTCCCCGAGCCCGTGCAGCATCAGGCTGTGTGGCACATCCCCGCTGATGGCCTCACCAGGTGATGTCACCTAGAGGGGCCGCTCAGGCGGTTTCCCTAAAGAGGGGCACACACCCAGCTTAGAGGCAAGGAGGTCCAGGCTTGGGGGCCACGTGACACCCCACAGCCCCTGCAGCATGGCCAGAGCTAAAGCTGCAGGTCCATTGCAGGGCCTGGACTGTGCGGTGGCCCCGGCACTGGTAGTAAATGCTGGGCGCCTGAATCCAAGGAGCCACCCAGACCCACAGGCCTTCCCAACTAGACTGCTCCCCTCCTGCATCCCTCACCAAACCCGGGTCTGACCCTCATCCTCCCCACCAGACCCCAGGGGCCCAACCTCCCAAATGGTGACCTTTGACTGTGCACCCTCACCCTAACATTTCAGTCTCAGAACCTAACACCTCCCTTAATGCCCTCACCTCTGATCTAACCTTTAACAGGAGCCATTGCCAACCACATCTGGTCCAACTCCACTATCTCCCCTCTCGCCCCCCACCTTCCTCCATGGAAACTGCTATTGCTTCCCATGAACTCAAACAAAATAGGATTAATCAAAGAAGAATATATCCGAGCAAAGACCTTGAACTAAAGAAGAAATAAAGTAACTAATATACATGAGAAAAGTTAACTTCAAAGGCAATCAAGTAACTGCAAAGGAAAGATACCTGGAATATTTAAAAAATCACAATATTCAGTACTAGAGAGGGTGTGATGAAACAGACACCTGATAGCATTGCTCCGGAGTATAGGGGACAACATTTCTGGAGACAGTCTGACAGGATGTAGCAAATATTCAGGCGCCTGGGCTGAATGATTACATTTCCAGGAATTGATCACACATAATAACCAAAAAGTTGTGCCAGATAGCATCATAATAATAAAAGGCTAATGTGCAAATGGTCATCACACCATGACACCGTAACGATTGAACAGCAGGAGGCTGCGTGCAAGGCAGGCATGGGTGGGCGGGGACTTGCAGCATCAGGGGTTGGGGACTTGCACCGGCCTAGGACGTGAGGCTGCCTCCCTGCCCATTGCAGGGCCAGGAGACGTGAATAGCAATATTAAAATATTTTCTCTAATTAATTCCCTTTTAATGTGCACAAATTTCATGCACCTGGCCACTAGTCAATAAATAATCAACCACTACAAAAGAATGCTTGACTATGTGTGAATAAAACTTTGGGAAATTGTGCCCATAAAGAAAATTTACCTCAATCTTCCCACTGAGAATAACTAAAAATGCTAAATAAAATGGCTATTTTTAAAAAAATTCTTCAGAGTATCAGAGAAGTAATAAACAGTAAGAAAAAAAACATCTGGAAGAACATAAAATGTAAAGAGGTAGGCTCAGCATTTAGGATCACTTTTGACTAAGTTTGTCACAGCCAAAGAGGTATCTGAAAGGCTGAGCATTTTGTAGTTTATAAATTCAAAAGTTGAGATCCAGAGCCCATCAAATGATAGGTGTTCTAGTAAATCTTCTATACTTTGTGCAAAACAGAAATAAACCAGCTTTTATAAGGAGTGCAATCTAGCTTTGAGCCATCTGGGCCAACCAGAAAAAAACTCAAGCCCTAAAAATTGGCTAAAATAATCCCAGATTATAATTTTCTCTGATGGCCAACAGAAACAAACCAAAACTTTCTCTAGAGGCATAGATCATCATTTTAGGCCTCAAAATATTTCTACATGCAGTTTTCTAAATATAATATCCATCATGCAAAGATAACCAATCACAAAATAAGAGATGAGAAACAATAAAAACAACTTTTAAGAATCTCCAGAGTTTAGAATAACAAAGTACAGACTTTAAAATAACTATGTTTACTGTGCTTGAGATTTCTTTTAATTAAAAATTTTGAAAAATAACTGAACATTCTAAAAAGTGACAGCAGATTTGAAAAAGAACCAAATGGAAATTCTAGAACTGAAAAACATGTAATGACTGAAATTACTTAATGGATTAGTTTAACAGTGGATCAAATATACCTGAAGAAATAATTTGTGGCCTGAAATATAGGTTTGGAATGAAATATGGAAAGGCAAAAGTTGGAATAAATAGAAGAGAGCATGGGAAACAGAGAGAGGATGTGGAGAGAGGAACCTAGCATTGGAATCCCAGAAGGAAAAGTTAAGACAAAGCAATCTCAGAAAAATAGCTGGGGATTTTCCTATGAATCCACAAATTCATGAAGTCCTAGGAACTTCAGGAATAAAAAAATAAGAAGAAATTCACACCTAGAACCATCATATTAAAACAACAGAAAACTAAAGACAAAAAGAAAATTCTTAAAAGACGTTGACAGTAAAAGTGACCTTTAAAGAAACAACAGTTAAAAATATAAATGACTTTTCAACATCAAGACAGTGGAATCTCTCTTCAATGGACTGAAAGAAGATCACTGTCAACCTAGAATTCATACCAATAAAAATATCCTTCAGCAATTGGAGTGAAATCAATAATGTCCAGACAAACAAATGCTGACAAAATTCTTTACCAGTAGACCTACATTTTAAAAGAGACCAATGAGTGTTCTTCAGGCAAAGAAAAATAACCTCAGATGGAAGGTCAGAGATGTGAAAAGGAAGAGAAGCAATAAAAATTGAGGCATCAGCAGGCTGAAATCTGTTCAAGAATATGATTTTGAAGAACCACAAGAAGCTGACTTCCAGGTGAGGTTATCTTTCCCCTATATTAGTTGGAAATTATATTTGACTATCCTCTGAAAGAAAATAGTTAAACCCAATCTTTATATCACATTCTGGAATATATTTTTTTACTATTTGGGGATAAAGGAAAATCAAATGCTATTAAGAGAAGATCAATATATTATACTGCATGATTTAAAAATACAAATGGCCAAAGAAACCATTTATAAGTAATAACAGAGAAAATATGTACAATAGCTCATCAGAAATATTAGTTGTTCTGGCAGTCAGGAGCTCTTTCTGTCTTGTGTTATGTGAGTTGAAAATACATTATAAATGCAAATTTCTGATATTTAGGATACTAGAATAAGATAAGAAGTAGCCTTCCAGTGGTTTGTAAAAAAAATGTAAATAGTTGTATTTTCAAATTAGTAAAAATTTTCAGTATAGACTACATGTCCGCTTGATGTCCCTTCCATCCCTAGAATTGTAATATTCATGCTAAATATTGTGAGAATATCAGTCCTGAATTATTAAGGTACAAGTCCTTTCCTCTCACAATAGATCAAGGGGACTGCCAATTAATCTATTCCATTGTTCTAAAAGGACATCATTACCAAGTAGAATCATTCCACCAACAATGGTGCTGTTGAGTAGCTCTCATAGTATAGTCCTGTCCCATTCACATTATCCACTCTGCCAGCTCCCTTTATTTCAGGGTATTTCTATAGCAAGTCCCCTGTTCTCTGAAAACCACCATGTGGAAATGATAATTTATGTCAATGGTTTAGCTGAATCAGATCAGGAATGTCCTCTTACAGGCAGCAACAGCTGGATGATAAAGCAGACATTTGGCATCAGTTAATTTTTATCCACATCATTGTCCCAGGCAAAACTGAGAGAGGAAAAAATGGGCATTTGGCACTCACTCACCTGCCGGAGTTTGGTTCCTACCATAGAGGCACTGCTGTCAAGCACAAATACCACATTCTTGGGTAAAGGAGGAAGGTCTTTGGGGGCAAAGTAGTGCACAAAATACTCATTTAGAACCTGGTGCAGGGAAAAGAAAGTAAAAATGATAGTATCCAGAATAGGTAGAAAAACTAAAATGGACAGTCTATGGAACTTCTAAACATCAAAGATAGCATGAAACAGCATCTCTGGTCAGATTCCACACCCAGAGCAAAAGTACTCATGGCCTTGATCCTTCCAAAAGAACCAATTGCTAATTTAATCTGTATAAGGATAAAATCAACCCTTCACATCTTATTGGCTATGTTGACTAATTTGATTTGAATTGTCCTCTTCTGCCTCTTGCCACTTGAGAATCCTGCTTCCTTAATTATCTGGTTTTTACCAAGCATCTTACAAATTGAGGTGTCAAGGAGGTTGTCCACATTCTGGGTGCACATTAATACATTTTAATATTCCCACCCTGTCTCTGGAGCAATAAAACCTAAATGGAAATGAGCCAGGGACCAGTCTCTTTTAATTAAAATTTAAGAACTAAAATTCTAATGCCATCTAACATAGCACAGGGAAAATTGTAGATTTCACTTGCTCTCCAGATTACTGCAGCAGGAAACAGATACCCTCAGCCTCTAGCTAGGGAGTACCACTAGTCTCCTTGGAGACACATTTTGGGTTAAAACATATTTCCTAAGAATCAGAAAATGCCCTGTCCCTTAGGTAAGTATTGAAATCCCTAGTTCTGAGTCTAAGTAAAAGTATTAAGCAACTAACATACAATAGTAGCAACAAACCCCTTACCTGGATGTCCCCAATGCTCTGTTCCCTATTGACATCATATCTAATGATGAAATCTCCCAGAACGCCATTCTGGGCAATCCTTGCTTGTTGAACCACACTAGGCTTAAAAATGACTTTGGCAAAAGTTTCATTTTGGTTGATAACAGTAGAAGGAGGCGGCCCAGCATCATCTGCATGCAAAATATAAACATAATTAATCACTAAATATATAAATATTTTCCTGGGGGGGGAGAAATTGTGTTACAGTGACACAGAAGGTTAGACTTCATTTTATCGTGGGTTTATTTCCACATGAAATTCCTAGACGTCATACTGATAAATGTATCATGATGCATGAGATATGCTATCATATAGTTCACCTTCATGCCTCCTTTTTCATCTTTTCTTATGAGAATTTTTTTAAACACACAAAAGTGAGAGAATAGTAAAATGAATCCCATAGACCTATCACCCAACTTTAATAATTATCAACTATTTGCCAATGCTTTGTATCGATTTTTATGTATCACCTCACCATTTTTTGATAGAGTATTTTAAAGACAAATCCCAGACATCATATTTCATCCATAAGTACTTCAGTGTGAATCTCTAACTATTAGAACCTTTTTTTAGCATAACCACAAGACCATTATCACAAGTAACAAAATTAATGGTCAATCCCTTATTATAGCTGAATATTCAGTCTGTATTAAAATTTTCCTGATTCTTTAGAAAATGTCTTGGAATGTTTGGTTTGTTGGAATTAGGATCAAAACAAAGTCTCAACATCACATTTGGTTTATGTTTCTTAAGTCTCTTTTAATCTATAAGTGGCACCTACCCTCACCTTTTTTCTACTACTATTAGTTAATATATGTGTTATAAAACACTGGTCATTTGTCCTACAAAGTTTCTCACATTCTGCATTTCTTGATTATTTTCTTGTCCTGTCTTTTAACTTGCAGCTCTGTTTCCCTGGTTTCCAATCTTAGTTTGTACTGTAACATCTGGGGGAGCTAGAAAAAATACTGATGCCCAGGCCAAGAGCTAATTTAATTGGCCTGGGACACAGCCTGGGCCTCAGGATTTTAAAATTTCCCTTGAGAGCCTAATCTATTAAGGCTCACACCACAGCTCAATCTCCTGTATTTCTTTGTGTTCTGGTAGGTAGAGCTGAAGGCTTGGTTAGACTCAGGTTCAATGCTATTTGCAAGAACACTTCATAGGTGATGTACTTACTACTTTATCACATCAGAAGGTATATAATATCAACTTGCCTACTTTTAGTGATGGTAGGATTGATGGTTGGTTCCGGTATTGGCAATCTGATCACCCATAATGAAGTTCCTCATCAAACTTTCACTTAACAGTATTATCAACTGCTGATAATATTGATCTAAACCCACTATTTCATTAGATTTGCAAAGGGGGTTTCTGATTCTATCATTACTTCCATATGGACTTCTTCCATAAAGAAAACCTTTCCCCCACCAGTTATTTGGTTGCCCTACCATACTATTTGCCCAGAAAGTTTGTGGCTCTTAAAAAAAAAACACAAAAAAAACACAACACAGAAAAACCCAACAAACTTTCTCATAGCTTTCCCCACTTTCCCAAAGCTTTTCCCAGCATGAATCTTAGGCTATAAATTAGAATTTCAGAAAGGTAAACAGATGAATGTATTTTATGTGATTTAAGAAAAATTAGTTAGATGACATTAAGCAAATCCATCCCATTTTTTACCCCTGACCTTTACTTCCTGTTAGAAAACAAAGAATCATTTCACAGACTACCCACTTTTACAAATCCAAACACCACCATGTTTATATACTTAGCAACAGAAATCCAAATTTTTGAGATCTGTTTACACAATAAATAATGTGAAAATAAATTAGAGAATTCATAAACATCAGTGCATGTGGAGATGTTTTATCTAGATACTGAATCAAAACCAGGCTTAAGACTGCTGTAAAGCATCTGACTATCTTAAAATCTATTCAAGTTAATACCATAAAGCTGACCAGGAATTTTCCATCCTTATTTAAAAAAATAAAAAAGGAAATGAGGCATAGTTTACCCATGGTAATTTGTATTTAAGAATAAACTTCCTTCTGCTAAATTTTACTAGATATTAAAATGAAAGGAAGTTTAAACATTTCCTTCAACAGAATAGACAATTATTTTTCACCAACAAGTTAGGTATAACTGATAGGGGGGACTTATAATCTAATAGAGCATCTAAATTAATCTGAAAAGTAATCATATTTTTTTTAAAAATCTTAGAACACATATACTTATGTGAATAGGTGGTTAAGTTTCTTAAATATGAATAGGGGGTTACGTTTTTCTTAAAGTTTCCTTTCCAAGGCCTATGCAAAGCAATTGAGGAGGTGACTCAGCTGTGAATCGAGCAAGCAGAACCGATAAACAGGGTCAGGCCGACCCACCAGGAGTCAAACCATCATCTTATCAACATCATCTCATCGCCTGATGACTAATTACAATAGCTGACATCTGCAGACCCCCAAGCCTGCACATAGCTGCATTCCTCACCCCAACCCCTTCCTTTTTATAATGTCCCCTGAATCTTGTTGGAAGACGGGATTTGATGCATGTAAGCACCCAGTCTTCTTGGTTGGCCAGCCTTCTCAATAAATGCCTAATATGATTCAACCCTGTCTTCGTTATTGGACACAGCGACTGGCAGCCGGAGCCCAGCCAGGGGTTTCCTGGTAACATAACCTTAACAGGAACCACAGAGCAAAACTGAGTCTTCTATTATTTCTACTTATCAAGGGCAGAAATTTTGGGAATGACCAGAGAGCTAGCAAATAGTAAAGTTTATTCCTGCAGAAAGACAACTGTATGGAAGATCTCATGCTTTCAACAGATTTGCTCATCTGAAGGAGTTGGGAATTTCTCAATGCACATCTACAAATGCGAGCCTCCAATTCATTAGCTTGGTTGACATTACCTTAGAACCGGTAGGCAGGAAGAAGGAAAAGAGGCTGAAAATGAAATGGTCCTTGAAATAGAAGGAAATTTGTTGTTCTCCGGAGTCAATCTTTCATTTCATTGGTGATTATTGGTAAAGCACCAAGAGTGAGCAGCTTGATAATACACTACCTAAGAACTCAGGACCATGAATGAATGAGAAGGACCTGCATTTACTAGTAGTACTGGCTCTACCTCTTATTATCTATGGGACTTTGGGCAAGTTACTGAGCCTGGGGTATCTCAGCTATAAAATGGATTAACTCACACTATTGAAAAGATTAAGTGATGTAAAGTATTTAGTGTTATTCTGATTCATGGTAAGCAGTCATGTTAGCTAATATTATGAACCTAAAATATCTAAAAATAGGAGAAGGGCCAGGGAATTAAATGTAAGACAATACATCATGTCAAACTTGGGATACTACAGGCAACAAAAAGAAAAGAACTACTGCTATTTACAAAATAGTTGAATTTCACAATCATTTAGAGTAAAACATAACATAAAAAGAGTGCATATTCTCCATTTTTCCATTTACATAAAACTTAAGAGCAGCACAACTTATACATGGCAATTGGAATAGAATAGTGTTAGCTTTGCGGGGGGTGAGGACTGACTAGGAAAGAGTATAAGGGAGCCTTTGGGGTGGTGGAAATACTCTATGTCTTGATTTGGAAGTAGTTATACAGGTATATACATATGTAAAAATTACTCAAGGTGTACACAGAAGATGTATATACTTTATTCTATGTATACCACAACTTTTAAAAAAGTTAAAGTCATTGGGAGTTGTATAGCAGAACAGATTAGGTATATTCAGAGTAATTCCAGCTGGCAGAACCCAGAAGCACTTTCGTGCAGTATCAGTAAAAGCTCTAAGTAAGATGTCCTGTTGGCAGAGGTCACTATCCCAACTCATCTGTGTAGAAGTGTTCGGAGCCAACCCTGGGTGACTCAGTCGCCTGCAGGGACGGTGCCAAGCAGTTCTAACCATGTGGTTTTGGACCAGCAGCATCAGTGTCACCTGGAAACACAAATTCTTGGGCCCACCTAGAAATTCTGAATCCGAAACTCTGGAGGTGGGACCCAGAAAGATGTATTTTAGCAGCTGATTCTGGTTCCTGCACAGAAACATGGTCACGTGCTTTTGATGTATGTAATTGTGTGGCACTGACATTGTACATTTCTGCAATTAGATTTGACTCTTTATACTGTCAGCATGTACCTACTTTTTTTGGTTTCAAATCTCTCTCATTGGTATGCTCTTTACAACCACCCTGAATTAATACCATTCATGGTTGAATAAAAGCATTGAGTATTAAAAAATATAATTTCTCTCTTCATAATTCATTTGACTAGGCTCTTTGATATAAGCCATGAAAAAAGAGAGTGTATTATTATTTTGGTTTCCTATTGACCTCTGATGTTTGCTAGTTCATGATGAAAATTCATGAGATTCCTCTAAGTGGGCTTATTTTATATGCCCAAATTGTGGGTTGATTCACAGTTTGGTCACTCACCGAGAGGTTTAGCTCCTGAGGCTGATTTCCACCCATTAAGTACCCGTCAATGTGACCCAGTGAATTTTCCACTCCGTATCCCCCTCCAACAAAAGTTACCTGGAAAACATCCCAGAGTAATCTCTCTAGAAAAAAAAGAATCCTCTTCTTATTAGAGGAGGAAATAAATCTTTTAACCAATGAGGTTAATGACCAAAATCTCAAAGCAGAATAAGACTATTCAGCTTTTCCTTACTGTGAATTGGACTCATGCTGCTGACCCCCACAAAATAGTTCATAAGCACAATGAGTCTTATTAGCAGGGCCCTCAGCAGTCACGGGATATGTTCTGAAGATAATGAAGGGTGCGAGCTTGGGAACAGATCAAAAGCGTGAGAATCTGGCTACTTCGCTAATAACAACCCACATCTTTTCTTCCTGTTGGTTTTCTCTCCTTCACGCCCCTTGGTTAGGGTCAGGAGTGTGGCAAGTGCTCTGAATTGAAGGAGGCTGTCTTCTAATGTCATCTTCCTATTTTAATCCAGGCATCAGTCTTGTGCAAGACGACCTCCAGTGGCATGCAACTGCCTCTGGTGTGTCCTCAGTGAGATTCACTAACGGCTTTTTCTCCACACATTCTTCCCTGCTTCTCAGGTCATCAGCATCCCCATGATGCTCTCTTCCTGTCTGAAGCCCCATATTTTTGAATAAGAAATAGGTCTTATTTTAGAAGCCACATAATACTGAAGAAAGTACATTCTAGAGCAGCCGTGGGCAAACTACGGCCCGAGGGCCGGATCCGGCCAGTTTGAAATGAATAAAACTAAAAAAAAAAAAAAAAGACCGTACCTTTTATGTAATGATGTTTACTTTGAATTTATATTAGTTCACACAAACACTCCATCCATGCTTTTGTTCCGGCCCTCCGGTCCAGTTTAAGAACCATTGTGGCCCTCGAGTCAAAAAGTTTGCCCACCCCTGCTCTAGAGTGTGACAGACTCAAAATGACTGACTTAATATCTCTAAGCCTCAGTTCCACAACTCTTAAATTGGAGTAAACCATGTCATAGAATCACTGTCAGAATTGTGAGATCACATATATAAGGAACTGAGCTTAGCACATGGCACACGGTAGGTGCTGACCACAGACTAGCCTCCAGACTCTTCCCCTTCAGAAGCAGCTTCTTGTTTTCTCTGTCTAGGTTGAAAGGCAATGAATGAGTTTAAAATATTCTTTGATGACATACAATTTACATTTTGCCATAACAAGCTTCGCTACACCCCTGAGAGCTTAGTAAAAACAAATAATCATTATTTGGAAGGGAAAAAAGTCACATCATAATAAACATTCATAACAGGCATTTAAGAATGTTTATGTAGAGAACAATCCTTATAAAATATAATGCAGTTAGAAGCTTCCTGAAATTTAATGTAGAACTTTGCATGAACAAGCATACATGTTTATTTTTCCTGGAGAGAGAATCCATAGCTTTCACCAGATTCTCTAAGAAGTCAACACAAGGTTAAGAAGCTTGTGTACAACTGTTATTAAACATTCCTCCTGTCGATTCTATCTTTTAATGACAAAGCACTTCATACATTTTGTGTAAATGAAGAGAACAAAAATGCATGTCCTTAGCTTTGTCTTGGAACATGGATTTTATTCACAAGTAAACATTCTCTTTCTAGACAACCACATGGGGATAAAAGGAAGCCAACTGCTGTGTAACATGTCTAAAGGTGACAGTATTTAGGAGCAAAGAACCACACACAAGGAAGTCAGCTGGAAGCTACGCCCCTTTGGGTCAACTGACAGAGGGATTTCCTGGCCTCTGTTTCCTGTGGGCCTTGGGGTTGCCTACAGTTGGAGAAAAGCAGCCAACATCTGGATATTTTACAAAAGGATTTCCAAACAAACACTGCCTGCTCATTTCCCCTTGGAAAAGAGACTAAATTATCTATGGGCTCCAGGGGGCCATATTTATTGTATTTATTTCTTAAATATAAGGCTGTCAAAAATACTGTGAATAATTGGGCAACTACCCTTTGATGGTAGCAATAAAGACACGATTCAAGCAAATCAACAGAGTATTAAAAAAAAGTAATGGGAGAAACCAAGATGGCGGCATAGGTAAACACGGGAGTTTGCTGCCTCGAACAACCATATTAAAAGTTCTCATCATCCCTAGCTGGTTTGGCTCAGTGGATAGAGTGTCAGCCTGCAGACTGAAGGGTCCCAGGTTCAATTCTGGTCAAGGGCACATGCCTGGGTTGCGGGCTCAATCCCTAGTAGGAGGTGTGCAGGAGGCAGCCAATCAATGATTCTCTCTCATCATTGATGTTTCTATCTCTCCCTCTCCCTTCCTCTCTGAAATCAATAAAAATATATTTTTATAAAGTTCTCGTCACAAGAAAATAAAATTCTGTAACAATGTGTGGTGATGGATCTTTTCTTTTTAATCATTAAATACATTTAATCAGCAATGAAAAATGTTCTCATCACCAAAGCATGAAGACCAGAATGTAATTGCCTTCTCTTATACAATCATCCAGAGAATAGAAAGAGGGATACTCTCCAATAAATTCTAAGGACCCACATCTAAAAAAGCAACCTTGTTCATGAACATATATGTAGATACTCTAAGCACAACATTAGCAAACTCAGCAGAATATTAAAAAGGTCATCATCATGACCTTTTGGAGGTTATTCTAATAATACAATGATGTTTTAATACTAGAAAATTAACTCAACAAATCACTTAAGAAATTAAAGAAGAAAAAGCATATGATAATTTCAGTAGGAACAATAAAAATCATTTGGTAACATTCACAACTATTCATGCTAAAACCCTTAGCAAATTAGATGTAGACGAGAACTTCTCAGTCTCTTCTGGGTGATCCACTTTGCCCTCCATAGAGAAGAAGCCTCCAGCCCCCTGCCAGCTAAGAAGATGTGGTTACTGGATAAACAAACTTTCCACTTCTTGGCAGTAGCCCCATATTTAAGTTCACTTGTTGAGATGTCTGGTGCCCAAAATTCTTGAGACTTTAGGAACTTCTGCAATGCAAATTGGTTTACTTATTGCCTTGCTCTGTCTCTAGCTTAGTCTTTATTTTTGGGTTTGCTCAGTCAAATATGTGGTGATGGATCTTAACTAGACTTATTGTGGTAACCATTTTGCAATCTATACAAATATCAAGTAATTATGTTGTACACCTGAAACTAATATAATGTTATATGTCCTTATACCTCAATTAAAATAAAATACTAGCTAGGTTTCAGGAAAAAAGAAAATGATAAAGTTGAGACAATGAAGATGAGAAAGAATTTGGTTAAATACCTTCATAAGTCCTTTATTATATACACTAGAGGCCTGGTGCATGAAATTTGTGCACTGGGGGTTGTCCCTCAGCCCAGCCTGCACACTCTCCAATCTGGGACCCCTAAGGGGATATATGACTGCCAGTTTAGGCCCGATCACCTGCCTGCCTGCCCGATTGCCTTTAACGGCTTCTGCCTGCCAGCCTGATCACCCCCTAACCACTCCCCTGCCAGCCCGATTGTCCCCAACTGCCCTCCCCTGCAGGCCTGGTCACCCCCAACTGCCCTCCCTCCCCTGCAGGCCCAGTTGTCCCAACTGCCCTCTCCTGCAGGCCTGGTTGCCCCTAACTGCCCTCTCCTGCTGGCCTGATTGCCCACAACTGCCCTTCCCTGCCGGCCATCTTGTGTCCACATGGGGGAAGCCATCTTGTGTGAGGGTGTGACAGTCAATTTGCATAATATCACCTTATTATATAGGATAGTTTTCTTATTGGAAGGGGGGTTTCTCCCCTATCTTGATATTTGGTATCTTACATCCTTTAGGAAAGAAGCATTGTATAGATACAGCAGCAGCATATAGCATTGAATAATAATGTAAATTTACAGCTGAAAAAGTTTAAATTCAATTTTATCACTTTATAGTTAAGTGGTGTTTGCCCAGATTTCTTAGAAAATTAGTTTTCTTTACTACTTACATAATGCTCTTTTTTTCCTAAAATAATACATCACTGAGTCTGTTTTCCCTATTTGATTAACTTCCTCAGAGAACTATGCCTGAAAACAAAAACAAAAAATGCAACTACTTCACACATTCTAAAAGCAGTTAACCCCTAAAAACACCCATTATCCCTGCCCAATATCATTTTGTGTCTGTCAAAGACCTCAAATACTTGAAACTGCTGATTTGAGTACATGAAACTGAACTGAATGGAGGTCCACCAAAAGCAGTGCTAGAGCAGCAAAGGAGTATAAGATTGAGATATTTCTGTTAAATTCCTCTACATTGTCCTTGTGCATGTAGGCAAAACATGGCCCAATAATTTAGAAAACCTGGGTGTCATTTTATAGATTCAACCTTACAGAGGAATTTCTTTTTATTATTCAAAATTGCTGATTCTACATGCCCATTAGGATGGCTACTATTAAAAAAAAACACACACACATGAGCTATCTGGTGTGGCTCAGTGGGTAGAGCATTGGCCTACAGACTAAAGAATCCCAGATTCGATTCCAGTCAAGGGCATGTACCTCAGTTGCAGGCTCCTTCCTGGCCCGGGCCCTGGTCGGAGCACATACCGGAGGCAACCGATCGATGTATTCCTCTCACATTGATATTTCTCTCTGTCTTTCCCTCTCTCTTCCACTCTCTTCTAAAAAAAAAAAAAATCAATGGAAAAATATCCTCAGGTGAGGATTAAAAAAAACACACATGAAAATAAAAAGTGGTTGGTGAGGATATGGAAAAATTAGAAACCTTGTGCACTGTTGCAAATGTAAAATGTTATAGCAACATGGAAAACAGTATGGCAATTCCTCAAAAAAGTAAAAATATAATTATCATGTGATCCACCAATTCCACTTTTTGGTCACATACCAAATAAAATTAAAATTTCAAAAATCCTGTGAACACCCTGTTCATAGTAGCACTATTTACAATAGTCAAAAAATGGAAGCAACCCAAATATCCTTCAACAGAGAAGTGGATGAACAAAATTAGGTCTATACATACCATGGAATGTTATTCAGCCATAAAAAGGGAGAAAATTCTGTCATAAACCTTGAGGACATTATGCTAAGAGAAATAAGCCATTCACAAAAAGACAAATACTATGTAACTCCACTTATATGAAGTGCAGCATAGGGAAATATAGTCAATAATATTATAATAACACTGTACGGTGCCCATTGAGTCCTGGAAATACCAAGAGGAACACTTTTTAAACTATATGGTTGATTACCACTATGAACACCTGAAACTAATACAAAATAATATTGACTATAAACTGCAATTTAATTTTTTAAATAAAAATATATTTTTAAAAAATTTAATGTTATGTGTTTTATACCACAATTTAAAACTTTTTTAATTTTTAAAATTGCCAACTCTAAGTTTTTCAAGTACAGTGAGAACATCTTTGATATTTTTAGGTTTCAAGCATCTAGCACAGCGCCAGGAACATGGTGAGAACTCAAGGCAAGCTTGTTGAACATGTAACATGGGGATGACTGAACACACTGGCATGTAGTTGGGCAAGTGAATAGAAGAGCTCTTGAAGGGATCATCTTGAAATTGTTTTGGTGAATGTGGTAGATGCTCTAGGTAACTCATGTCACATGCCCTGGACCCACCTCTGGTTCTAGCCACAGCTATGGTGGACAGTGCCATATGCCCAGACAACATCCCACCTCACACATAAAACTAAGACAGCAACAAAAAGAGGTCTTCCATAGAAGAGTAGGTTGCGCACCAATGTCAAGTTAAAGGGAGAAGGACAACCTCCTGGGTCTCTCTGAGCCATTCTGCTCATAGCTGGCCCTGCCTGAACTACAGCCAATGTCAGAACAAAGAAGATCAAATGTGTTCTCATGTCAGTATTAAAAACCAAACCAAACAAAACCATCTATGGAGCCAAATGATTCATACCTGAATAATTTCTGCACTGAACAATGCTGGAAACCCTCACATAACAACCAGATTGTTTTCTGGCAAAGGTACAGAGGCCAAACAGGGCCATGCCCTTTCAGCTGCAGGGTGGACACTGGATCCGGGGGAGAACACAGAGCAACAGGGAATTGGAACTGGGGTGACAATTAGTCATAATTCAGCCCTTTAATAGGGCAAAGATGCCAGATTTAACAAATAAAAAGACAGGATGCCCAGTTAAATTTGAATTTCAGATAAACGGTGACTGACTTTTTTTTAAGTATAAATATGTCACAGATACTTGCATGGGACATATTGTTTATGTGAACTTCAAATTTAACTGAGCATCCCATTGAGTTTATCCAGCAATCCTGACAAAGAAGATGAGCTTTAGATTTTTGTGATCAGTCTTCTGGAACCAAATTGTCTTCTAATCCCTCCACAACAAATTATGATCTACACCAAGATCTGGCAACATTAACCAACTTAAACTAGGAAAGAGTAGAAAACCTACCAGCCTTTCCTTTGACAACAGCTATTATTCCTAAGTTCATTTTACAGATACTTAGTGAGCACCCATTATATGGCATGCACCATTCTAGGTGCCTAGAATACAATCCTAAAAGACCTTCACAACAAAAGAAAGAGTCGTGAGATTAACCAACCAAACAAAGAAAACATAAGATTTTAAAACAGATTCAATTTGACCCCTTCTTGGTCATCTACTGAAATACAAGACATTGTGTTAGTCTCCAGTCAGAGGAAACTTGATCTTGCAGGACCTGTGGCTGGTCATCAAACTATTCCCTAGGACAGCTGCAGTGTCACCAACCTCATCTTAAAATAAGAGGTAATGAAACTGTATTTCAAGTGGTTCTCTTCCAATTAAGCTTCCTCAGATTTTAGGATCATCTTAAAGTCCACATTTTATAGGAAGCTTACATAGGAGTGATATGACTAAAAAGCAAGCCCTAGATTGAGTTCCACCTAGTCCTATTATTTGCCCTCCTAGGCATGTAAAGGAACGCATAACTAACTGCTGAAGAGCACAGCAAACATTACTTCCAGGGCACTTGAAGAAGTGGGAGTCTAACAACCTAAAATATAAGTTTACTCATTGTATGTTTTTGAGGTACAATTCACATCACATAAAATTAGAAAGTGTACAATTCAGTGGCATTTAGTGCATTCATGATGTCGTGCTATCACCACCTCTATCCAGTCCTAGAACATATTCATCACCCTCAAAGAACACTCTGTAACCATTAAGCAGTCATTCCCCATTGCTTTCTCCCCAGGCCCAGGCCATCACCAATCTGCTCTCCGTCTCTATGGATTCATCCATTGTGGACCTTTCATATCAGTGGAATCATAAATATGTGTGTGACCTTTTGAGTCTGGCTTCTTTCACTTAGTACAATGTTTTCAAAGTTCATCCATGTTGTAGTATGTATCAGTATTTCATTGCTTTGTATGGATGACTAATATTCCATTGTATGGATATACTACAATTTGTTTATCCATTCATCTACTGATGGACATTTGGACTGCTTGTCCCTTTTGGCTATTGTAAATAGTGTTACTATGACCATTCATATCCAAGTATTTGAGTACCTGTTTTTAATTCTTTTGCGTATATACTAAGAAAAATTGCTAGGTCATATGCTAAATCTATGTTTAACTTTTTGAAGAACCATCAAACTGTTTTCCATTGTGGCTACACCATTTCACATTACCACCAGTAATGTACAAGAGTCCCAGTTTCTCCACATTTTTGATAAAACTTAATTTCCTTTTGTTTCTTTTTTTACTATGTTAGCCATCCTAGTGCGTGTGAAGTGGTATTTCATTGTGCTTTTGATTTGCATTTCCCTAATGACTAATGGTCTTGAATATCTTTTCATATGCTTGTTAGCCATTTGTATATCTATTTTGGAGAAATGTCTATTCACTTCCTTTGCCCATATTTTAATTGGGTTGTTTATATTTTTTGTGTTTGAGTTGCAAAGATTTTTTATATATCCTGGACACTAGACTTTTATCAGATATACAATTTGCAAATATTTTCTACCATTCTGTAGGTTGTCTTTTTAGAATATTTTTAAATTAAAAGCCAAGTTGATACTCTTTGTCTTCTGTGTTCTTGAGTGTAGAGCACCCCTCCATGATTAACCAGACAATGATGAAACAAGAAGACAGTTGAAAGTTTCCTCATTCCTGAAACTAAAATGTCCTTTTAATGTCAAATTAGGGTAACATCATATGGGTCTGCCAGTTTTGATAGAGATGAGGAATTGAGATTTCTTAGGAATTCAGCTGGGATGCTTGGAAACAAAGTCAGTGTACCAAAAAAAGTCTCAGGAAACAAAGGGGTAGGAATTAACACCAAATAACTCTTGAAAACAAGAATTCAGACTGTGTGGAAAAGCCAGGATGAAGGCAAACACTAAGCTAGGCTTTGGGAGATAGGAGCATCTTCTCTCACAGTGGTGGTGGAGGGAAGAATGGGAAGAGCAGAAGAACAATTCCCACGGGTTCAGGAAGCTGTGGTGGAAACTGTGGAAAGTAGAGAAGCTCTCTGACATGAAAATACACTGAATAATCATGTTTGTCTTTTCCAAGAGAGGATGGGATACCTAGTTTAATAAGCTTGAGACTGTGTTAGAAAGATTGCACCAGCCCCACTGGGATAGCTTTTTGGAACTTTTCCATCTCAAGTTTCTATGTTGATGAGCAGAAGTTGCATATGGAACAAAATTACTTCCCACCAACTGTGTGAGTAATTCTATGTTGGTCAGTATCCAATAGTAAAAACCTGTTGGTAGAAAAGAGGAGTGATACACATTTTAAGAAGGATCAAAAGTCAGAGTGTTCTGATGACTCCTGAAACAAAAGAAATAACCTTCTTTAATTTAAAAGCTGCTTCTGTAGGTCAAGATCCTGACATAGTTTATGTCCCTAAATTCTGCTGGGAAGTCCAAGTTAGGGTTTCCAACATTTATTGAGCATTAGAATACCTGGGGGCTTTTAAAAATAGAGCTACCTGAAATCTTTAGAGTTAGAAAGTAGATTAATGGTTGCCCGGGGCTGGGGTGGGAACAGGGAGTGACTGGGAATAGATGACAGGGATCTTTGTGGGTGATAGAAATGTTCTAAAGTTGGATTGGTTGTTCTAAAGTGGTGATGGTTGCACAACTCTGCAAGTGAACTAAAAATCAATAAATTGGACACCTAAAATGAGTACATTTTAAGCTATGTAAAACTGAACCTCAATAAAACTGCTTTAAAAAAGCAAAAAATAAGAAGAATATATTTATATTCTTTATTCTGGTTAGTGGTAGAAAAAATATTCAGCATTACTTTAGCTTTACAAGTAAATTAACATGTTAAAATCACTCATATAGTTTCTTTTTTAAGCAATTAAAAAATATATTTTTATTGATTTCAGAGAGGGAGAGAGAGATAGAAACATCAATGATGAGAGAGAATCACTGATCAGCTGCCTCCTGCACACCCCCTACTGGGGATTGAGCCTTTGACTAGAACTGAACCTGGATCCGCAGGTTGATGCTCTATCCACTGAGCCAAACCAGCTAGGGCCTCATATAACTTCTGTATATAAATTCTTAGTTTCTCATATAAATTCATAGACTAAAATACCTAGGCCTCCAGCTACCTAGGCCTCACCCTAACAAATTCTAATTCAAGTGTTTAACGTAGGAACCAGTCATCTGCATTTCTTTCTTTTTATAATTTCTCCGGGTGACTATAAAAGTATAGCCAAGTTTGAGAGTCACTGAGGTAAAGCAAAAGGAAATAAAACTGGCAAGGTACCTTATTTCTTTCTTTACCTCATTTTATTTGAATCGTATCCCTTAGGGATTTCATCACAAATGAAAATTTTCTGTCAAAAAATATTTGTAATTAGGGAAAGAGCAGTAATTTGGGGGCCATGGAACAATAGGAGGTTTGATATTTTAACATAGAGAGTGAAATAACCAGCCTTGAACCAGTCACACAGATGGAATATCTATACTAGAGTATGCCTTCGGATGATAACACAGCCCACGTATGTTCTAGGAAAGTCTGAATTTCAAATACTCTTTCCATCGAGCCCATAAATCATCAAAATATTTTAGGGGAGAAGAACAGGGGGTAAGGGGATAGGAGAGGGAATCTTGCTTTTCACTGTACACTAGCTTGTCATCTTTTAGATTCTGAACCATGAGTTACACTTTTTAATAATCCAAAAAATATAATACTTTGGCATCCAAATGACACCTCACAGAATTAGCTTATAGATTGAGAAGGAGCCCATTCATTGACGATAGAGTAGCCATGGGCCCAATCCTGATACACCAGGAAAGTAAACTGAGGCAAAGATAGGTGATATTGCTTTTAGCCTTTTATTGCATTTTTATATAATTAGGGAGAGACTGGGAATTTGAACTTACACCCTCAGTATTTTACAAAAACTCCCTAAGAGGGTAGTTATAAAGGTTGAATGAGATAATGACATATGCAAAGTGCTGAGTCTAGCTTCTAGCACACAGCAATCCTTATCTAGAATTGCATCCCTAAAGATGAAAATGGGTCCAGTGGTCTGAGATTTGCTTAGAGAAATTCCAGAAGACTGACTTCTGAACACAACCAGCTCCATCTGAGGAATGTACTGGCTTGGATCCACATTCATGCAATGACAGCTCATGTTGGTGCAAGGCCAAACCTAGTTTGATCTCTACCCTGGATTTCTTTTGGAAACACGCAAGTGTCCAGACAAAATCACAACATCTGTGCCTCTCCTGCTGAGGCTGCCATTTTGCAGAAATAACAGCTGAGCTCTGAAAGATGGGAATGAGGAGCAAAAAGGCAACCCATCCTCTGCACCTGGCCCGGGTAAATGCCTGTGAAACCTCCATGCTCCGGAGGGAAACTATTTGCTCTGCTACAAAGTGCCAAGAAAACAATTTTCTTAAAAATAAACGGGTCCCAAGAGATCAATGGTCTGGAAAAATTCCTCTGAGATTCTCTCAGGCCCTGCATGTAAACAGTAAGCAACTTTTCAGGCCAACAATTGTGATTCATACCTTCCAAACATAACACACACACCACACTTGCACACATCTCTGATGAGTCACAGTGGTTCTGAAAAGTAGACAAAACACACATACTTCTCATCACTGTAGCAGGACCCTCAGAATCCCCTACTGGGGGACTGGACACAGCTATTGAGTCCTGGGCATTCACCCCAGACACAGAGCACAATTGCTCTGCCCTCTCGGAGCCTACAAACTCTCAAAGAATTGAAACATATCTCCTTCACACAGTTGTACATTAAAAAAATCCCTATAAATTATGATTAGGAAGCAATGAAGTTTAAGAACATTCTTTGTTATTAGGATATAGATAGATAGATAGATAGATAGATGATAGATAGATAGATAGATAGATTTGCTTTTATTCTCTAATTTGCAGGTACTTACTTAGCTGTCTACTCTCTAAAAGGTATTTTAAGGAGATAAAATCTAATCTGACCTGCCTTCAAAATCACACTTATGAGCTAATAAAAATGGTAAGATTTGCAAAGAAAATAAGTAAATATAAGATAATGGTAATGACAATTATTAAGCTCTTACTCTGGGCCAGGCACTTCCCACACACTAACAATTCCAATGACCCTATGAGAGAGTTATCACCCCTGATCTGCAGATGTGCAAGCTGAGTCTTACAGGGCCCAGGTGATTTTTTTTCAAGGTTATAGTTAATAACAACTAGAATCCATTAACCATACACATGGCCGCCTATATGACATAAGAATAGTGTATTGTATCTGATGCCATTTCTGAATGTCAGACACCTTGACAATATTTTAAAATTTCATTTAGATCTGAATTGAGAGAGTCAAACTCAATGTTTGGAGTCAACATATAACAAAAGACCTGAGTCCCCTACAGACCAGTACACATTCCAGTGTTTGAGAGTAAACTACTTCTCATGTGGAGAAGTAGTTTCCAGATTATTTTGCATTATGTTAAATTTATTCCACCTATCAAGTCATTTGCCCAGCCTCCTTCCAATTTCATCCCTAAATATTCTTACACAGGAAGACTTCTTGGGCCACTTTCCTTGCAATCACAGGGATTGAATTAAGATTCTGCATATTCACTTATCACTTAGCATTTCTCTGATCTCAATGTCACAATGATCTTGTCATTCTGACTCTGATGCAATTTTTTAAAAAGATTTTTTATTGAGCCCTAGCAGGTTTGGCTCAGTGGACAGAGCGTTGCCTTGCGGACTGAAGGGTCCCAGGTCCGATTCTGGTGAAGGCCATGTACTTTGGTTGTGGGCTCAATCCCCAGTAGGGGGAGGGCAGGAGGCAGATGATCAATGATTCTTTCTCATCATTGACATTTCTTTTCTTCCTTTTCTTTTCTTCTCTTTTCTTTTCTTTTCTTTCCTTTTCTTTTCTCTTCTCTTCTCTTCTCTTCTCTTCTCTTCTCTTCTTTTCTTTTCTTTTCTTTTTTGTTTATACTCACCTGAGGATATTTTTTGCATTAATTTTTAAGGAGAGTGGAAGAGAGAGGAAAAGACAGAGAGAAACATCGATGTGAAAGAAACACATCGATTGGTTGCCTCCTGCACATGCCCTGACCAGGGCCCGGGCTGGGGAGGAGACTGCAACCAAGGTACGTGCCCTTGACCAGAATAAAACCCTGGACCCTTTGGTCCGCAGGCCAAAGCTCTATCCACTGTGCTAAACCAACTAGTGCCTCATCATTTATATTTCTCTCTCTCTCTCTCCCTCTCTTTTCCTCTCTGAAATCAATAAAAATATTTTTAAAAAATATTTTGTATTAAATTTGAGAGAGAGAGAGAGAAAAGAGAGAGAGAAACATTGATGTGAGAGCGAAACATTAATCAGCTGCACACCCCCTATTGGAGATTGAGCCCGAAACCAGGGCATGTGCACGGACTGGGAATCAAACCAGCAACCTTTTCAGTGCATGGGACAACACCCAACCAACTGAGCCACTCTGTCCAGGGCTCTGGTGCAATTTTTGGACCCATCTGTCCAAGCCTTATTAGTATTATAGAATAAAACACAAATATAAATTATTAGTTTTAAAACAAATTTCTAGAAAATGACCCTATAATCCCTCACCCCTAATATAAAATGATTTTTTATATAACTTCTTAGTCTTTTGTCATATTTGTATTTAACAAAGTTATCATATTTAACATTATAGTGTATCTACAATTGTGTCTTTTCTTCCCTGTAACATGCTGAATCATGTTTATAAGCATATTTTACTTATTATGCCTGTATGCTTGAATATTCAGGATGATAGAATATTTTTACTACTACAAATTATCAAACAGGTTCATACATATAACATTACCAATATTTTAAGTGTTTCACCTAGGTTAAGTTCCCAGAAGTGAGATCACTGTGTCAAATAATTTAAACATTTTTAAATGTCTTGATAAACCCTGGCTTAAAAAATAAATTGTGCAGGGCACTGTCTTTGTTTTGTTGCACTTGTTTAGATTCTACAAAACACTCAGCCTTTGTTGAAGGGATGCCATCTGGTTTACAGATTTCTCTAAAGCCAACGCCCAGCTCTGCGTTACTCTAGAAGATCTGCGCGTGTCCAGCAAGCACCACTCACCTTCCGCCCTTCCGCTGCCCTTCTGCCTACTGTTGTGTAGAGGCAGCACCTCCAGGGTCGTGATGCCCGAACTCTCCAGAATATTCACTTCCACTGTCAGCCTCCCCACCAGTTGCTGGGGTCGCACACTGATGATGTGCTCATACTTCCCAAGCCGCCTCTGCAAGAGCTCTTCATAACTCAGGAGGAAGACAGCCTTGTCTTTGCTGGGAATGACTACGGAGGCTCTGAACGTTTCAGTCCCCTTCTCCCTGTATGCAAGAGAAAAGGGATGGAGGGTCGGAGAAAGCCAGATTCCCTCAAGTCACCTTGGGGCACAGGCCAAACTGTAACAGTCCTTACAAATCAAAAGTCAAAATTAGCACAGGGGGGTGAGGAAGGAGTAAAGGTTTGTACTAGATGAAGTTTGCAAAGGTCCAAAGGCTACTAAAGAGTAGAGAATTCATACACTACTGAACTCTCCTCCCTCTTCCTGAGCCTTTTCCCAAGGGGCCAAAGGGGAAAGGGGATGCTAATTTCGCCTGGCCGGCATGGCTCAGTGGTTGAGCGTTGTCCCATGAACCAGGAGGTCATGGGTTTGACTCCCAGTCAGGGTATATGCCTGGGGTTTGGGGTTTGATCCCCAATAGCGGGCATGCAAGAGGCAGACCATCAATGATTCTCATTGATGTTTCTATCTTTTCCTGTCCCTCTCCCTTCCTCTCTCTGAAATCAATTTATAAAACATATTTTTTAAAAAGATATCTGTGTACGTGTCTTCAAAAAAATAGCTAACTTATAAGGTTTTCACATTTTGGTAAGGTGTTATGGATATGCTTAAGGGAAGGGTAAAAAGTAAAGTATTGCAAAGCATATAAAAATACAAATCATTTTAAATGCTTTCATTACATGGAGTGAGAGTTCTCTGATTCAAGATGGCAGACTGAAGGTAACAGGAAGAGTAAGGATCAAACCAAAGAAATAAGGGTGGTAGGGGCAACCATCAGTGGGTATTTCAAATCATTTCTGGAAGACCTGGGGAATTCCGTAGACCAAGAACTCTACAGCTCAGACGCTGCAGGAAGGGACTGCAGCAAAGTAGAGAAACACACCATCTGCAGAATCTCAGAGACTCCGGGTTCTGGTTCAACAGGACACCACAAGATGAGAGTGAGAAGGGGAGCCAAGTACAGGGAGGAGAACTCCAAGTTTACATATAAATGAATGAATGACTAAGATGATGGGCTTCCTACACTCCTTTCCCAGAGCTGAAAAGAGACAAAAATGGAAAACTTCTGTTGAAAGCTAATCAGAATGAGAAAAAAAAAGACTGATACTTAAACCCATTATTGTAAAATACCAGAATATCAGATAGAGAAACAAATAAAAGGAATGGTATTCGACCACATTAAATGCATTATCAGTAATACTGGATGTTGTGAGGCACTGGAGCAATGTCTTCAAAGTTCATTGGTAAATTATTCTGAATCTTAAATTCCATACACAGTCAACACTTTAATCAAGGTCTCAGAAAGTATGCCTTTCACACACTAAAGAATACACTTCAGCAAAGTGGAGGTGAAAATCAAGATATTATGGAATACAAGAAGTAATGAAACCAACCCAGGTAAATATAAAAAGGTGTCCCAAGGTCAATGTTATGTGACAAGGAAAATATTATGTGACAGTCTTCCATGGTCTGGAGACACCTATTCTGTCATGTTTAACAGCTCAGAAATCAAGATGTGTCTCCCAATTAGTGATGCCTTCCAGTTGCTGTTGACAGTGACATGGGTTCACTGTTTGTAGAAACTTGGTCACAACTGTTCACTTACCATTTCAAATGAGTTATGTGTCTTGCTAGATGTTAATTGTGACAAAATTAAATTTTATCTCATCAGAAAATCAATTAGAAACTCCAGGAAAAAACCAGAAATGTGTAGGTCGTGATCCAACTAAACTGTGGCATGATTCTGAACAATTTGTGAGTTATAAGAAAAAGTAATCCTGCCCTGACTGGTTTGGCTCAGTGGATAGAGTGTCGGCCTGCAGACTGAAGGGTCCCAGGTTTGATTCCAGTCAAGGGCATGTACCTTGGTTGGTTGTAGGCGCATCCCCAGTAGGGGGTGTGCAGGAGGCAGCTGATTGATGTTTCTCTCTCATCAATGTTTCTAGCTCTCTATCCCTCTCCCTTCCTCTCTATAAAAAATCAATAAAATATATTTTTTAAAAAAAGAAAAGGTAATCCTGATAAAGACCACTTGGGGTGGTGAACACACAATGCTGTGTACAGATGATGTGGTATAGAATTGTATACCTGAAACCTGTACAATTCTGTGAACCCGTATCACCCCAATAAATTCAATAAAAGTGTTGCTTTTTAAGTTAAGTTTTAATAAACTGCTGTGGCAAGGGAGATTACATACCAGCAGCATCATGGAATATTTTGCGAAACAAAGGAAGACACAGGGTTATTATAGGATTGGGGGAAGGGTGGAATGTGGGTAAATGAAGCAGTGTTTGGAAGCTCAAAGAAAAGCAGGGCTGTGTGTAAAACATTTAATATCTGCCTGAACTGAGAAGCAAACTCAAGGTTCTTTGTCCTGAGGAGCTACAAAATTAAGATAAATATGGACTTTTGTGGCCGACAACCCCTTATCTGTGGACCTTGGTTGCTTTTCATTATCAAAGTGAGCCCATGACTCACATGTTCCATTCTCGCTAGCAGGATTTCCAACAGCAGTTTCTGACAGTCTATGAATTTAGAGAACAAGCTTTCTCAAAGCTACATCCTTTTATTAATGAACAAAATGCAAGCTTACATGTTCACAATGTTTTATCTAGATACTAAGATCACTTTTCTCCAAACAGGCTGGTAGAGAGGGAAACAGAATCTTAGTACACTAGATGGCTCGACAGTTAATGTTGTTAATGTGTTATTAAAAGTAAATGCTATTTCTGGGTTTTCAATGTTAAGAGTCAGTTTATAGATTTAAAAAAATACAAATATTGTGACAGATTAGAATTTAAATGTTAGTAACTCTGACAACGAAAAAGTAAATTATTAGATAAGAAAAGATGGGTGCTGGGAATGAAAACAGAAAGGTAGGGTAAAATGCCGGAGTGGGAATATTATCAAAGATTGTAGGGCTAGTCTAAGATGGTGTAACTGCTAAAATGGATGTAAGAAGAAGGAATGATAATGTAAAAATTTGGAACACAGAAGGAGAATGGAAGCATTGTCATTGAAATCCTATGATTTCACAATATAGATTCAACAAATAATATCTGATATTTGCCAAGAAATTTTTAAAAACCAAGACTATCATAATATTTAGAGTTATGGATATAAAAAAAACCTACAGAAACAGTAGAAATGGATGTTTCTAGGAAAGGGGAGTGCTAAACCATTCTTTTTTTTTTTTTACTATAAATCCTTATTTATTATGCTGTTAAGCAGGTGTATTATTATTATTATTATTATTATTATAAGAAAATAAATACTTGAAGGAAGAAAGAGATCAAGATGGCTAAGCAAAAAGGTAGAAAATTTGACATTTGCTAAAGTGAATTTGTAATTCGTTAATTAAACGGCACTTACCCATTATCTTCTGTGGTTTTATTCCTTTCCTCTTTTACCTTATCACCATTTTTCTTTTCTCTCTCTGTAATTTCTCCCTGATACACTGTGTCTCCAATTAGCCTGAAAGTAAGAGACAGCTGTGTTAGTAGTTTGCAGTTCCAAGACAAATGCATGGATCTCATAACCATGACAACAGTAGAAAATATTTTTATTTGCCTCTTGGATATGCAAAAACTGCATTCCAAACCAAGGCACTACCCTTGAATCATTCATTTCATCCTAGGGCAATTTTCAACAGGTACAAATGTTAAGACACAACTCGAGGTGCCTGTATGATTCTTCAGGAAGAAATCAGAAGATCTGCTCAGACAAACTTCCATGATAATCCATCAACATGAATCTATAAATCTGAAATTTAGGCCCAGGCCTAAAATTCAAACCCAACACCTCCCCTCTTCTGCATATCTTTACCGTCCACTGGGAAAAGAAGAACTATATCTAACATAGCCAAGGTTTCATGCTACCTTGTCATTCAGATCTCAGCTTAAACATTGCCTCTTCTGAGCCATCTCCCTGAATTCCTACCTAAACGAGCCCCTCTCAATTTTGTTTGCCTTCTTTATAGCATTTGCTACTGTCTGAAATGATCTCATGTATTGATTTGTTTACTTATTATTATTATAAAATTTCTAGTGCAGAGCAGCACTATCTCTTTCATAGATGTGGACAATCACTTTGAAGAGGGCCTGGCCCAGAGTGGATACTCATTTGTTGGAGGGAAGGAGAGAAAAAAAGAGGAAAAGAAGAGGTCATGGAAAGGAGGAAGAAAGGAAGAGAGAGAGGGAAGGAGAAAGAAGAGAAGGAAGCGGGAGAGAAAGAAGAAGGGAATCAACCCTCTGGCCCATGTATCATCCACCGAGAAATAAATTCTCACAGCTCAAAGGCTGTGGGCCACACATCAGCTCAGGCTCACCCTGTCCACCCTACACAGAAATCTTCATTCCGGGCTCTCTGACTATGTCACCTACATAGTGAAGTTGGTGATGAAAGCTGCAGCTGGAATCTGCATCAGAAACTCAATTTCTTGGTCCTCAGAAGCTCTATTCAGCATTCTGCAGGAAACCGCAGTGAAGGCATAGCGAGAAATAATGGTAGACTTCACCGAGAATTCTGTCATCAAAGGTTTGGTTTTCTGTTGGAATTAAAACACACAGTATTTTCAATGATGTGTGAAACCATGATTCAGCCATTTGGGAAAGAAGTGGTTCTTTTTTTCCATAAGAGAAATAATCTTCAATTTGGGAGAGTTTGGCATGTAATTCTTTACTTCTGTCTTTGCCTTTTCTGACTTTACCACTTTTTACTCCCTCCACGTGTAAGACAACCATGGTTGAATAACCAGTTTATGACATAGGAACAAATCTTCTGGCCTAACTTTAACAAATGCACACAGTTAATATTTCCAATTTAACTGACACTATGCAATACTTAAGTTCTTTAAAGAGTTATTGGAATTTTAGAAGTAAAGTATATGAAGTATATAATATTTTTCTGTTATAAATATTTAGGTCACATTTATAGAATCACCAAATTGATCAAAAATTAAAGCATGCCTAAAAGAAGTTCTCATTTTTCAAATTAATTTCAATACCCACTTAGAGACACTATAATCCTGGCTTTCCCATTTGGAGTACAATCACATTATTGTAAAATGGGAGTCAATACTGAGCTCCAGAAAGTACTGGGGGATTTACAACCCCCAAAAGGGAAAGTTTATGCTAATTAAATTTATCTTAAAAGACTCTGATAAGGGCTGTACCTACTCCTTTAAGAAAAAGTTTGTTGATCCCTAGTGTATACTATTTGAACAGATAAGGCCCTCATATCCATCATTATATATTGGTGTGTTTTAGGAAGAGATCTCAAATTATATAGTTCATAGACTTTTTAATTTGACTTGCACAATCTTTAAAAGTTTTGGTGACAACATTTAAAAATTAGGAAAGGTCACATAGAAATCCATAATGCCCATTTTTCTTGAAACACAAAGTGGGACCACTCTAGCTATGCATCCCTGCATGATCAGGAGCTGCTGGCTCTACTGTTGGCTGCTTCTTTAGATCAGATCCATACATACCCCATACTCCCAGCTACTCAGGCCCTTCCAATCCCAATTGTTTCCATGACACTGAGGCTGACACCGACTAGCCATTTTCACTGTGTTTTTACTGGATGGATTTTTCCTTATTCCCAGCCCATTTCCCTCATTGATGTCCTCTGTTCTACTAGATAAAAAGTGCCCACAATTACACACCTATATTTAAAGCAATACTTTTCACAATAGCTAAAATGTGGAAACAATCCAAGTGTCCACTGATGGATGAATAGACAAACAAGATATAGCATATGCAGACAATGAGATGCTATTCAGCCTTTAGAAGGAAAAAAATTCTGACACATGTTACAACACAAATGAACCATGAGAACATTAGGCTAAGTGAAATAAATCAGACATAAAAGGACAAATGCTTTATGGGTTTTTGCAAGATGAAAAGAGTAATGAAGATTGAAGGTGGTGATGGTTGCATGACAGTGTGAATGTACGTAATACCACTGAACTGTACACTTTAAAGTGTTAAGGTAAATTTTGTGTTATGAGTATTTTACTATAATTTAAAAAAAAGAAAGGAAAAATCATCTTTTTAAAAGGACACAGATTCTTTGTTTTTTGTGCCATTGAGAGCTGGAGTTTTATTCACTTCCCTGTGAATCCTGGCCTTAGTGACTGGCCTCACCTAGAGAACTCACTGGAAGTGATGCCCTGGGACTAAGAGGCCAGGCCACAGGAAACTTCACCAACTCCATCCAGGTCTCTCAGAACACGCTCTTTGGAGGCTCTGAGTTACCAAATTAGACTGAGACTGTCATACCATCAGGCCCTGTGTAGGCTCTGCAGTCGCTGTGGCAGTGGAGCCCAGCTACAGCCATTCCTGCCCAGAGCCCAGCACATGAGCCAAGCTGTAATGAAGCCTCCAGATCAGCCCATCTGCCAGCTGAGTAGCACTGGGCGAGCTCCATCCACATCATGTGGCCAGAAGACTCGCTCAGCGAAGCCCTGCCCAAACCCTGCCCCACAAATGGTGCAATAATGGTTCTGGCCTTAAAGCACTGAGTTTGGGGAGATTTCTATTACAGCATAAAACTGG
>NW_005871095.1:1837335-1848693 GCF_000147115.1 Myotis lucifugus | reverse complement strand
AGTTAGTCATTTTGCCGCTATTCTTAACTTTATGCTATTTCTGATCTCTACATGTTTTATTGTTTGGTTTTGTGAACTAGATTTCTACATATTAGAAATACCCTTGAAATCCTACCGGAAGAAGTTACAGTATAAATTATAAAGACAAATATAAAGAATAAAATTCTCAAGTTCAATCCTCTTACTTTACCAATGTGACCAAAGGCCACACAGGTAGGAGGTGATAAACCTAGCTCAGGAACCTTGAGTCTCTGACTTCCAAACCTGCCTCTTTCATCAAGCACTCATGGAGGAGCCTGACTGTTCTAAGCTTTCCACAGAGATCATTGTTAGATGGCCAGTAAAATACAGACCTCCAGAAGCACGCCAAGTATAACTCAGTCTTTGCTGCCAATTCAAAACTTAACCTGTGAACCTCAGTGATCATCCATTAAATTGTCCACATTCAAGACACAGACATTAAGCTGAACCTATTCTGCACTGTGGTCATATTCTGACATTTTCCAAAAAGTCTTGTCAACCTATCATTTAACTCTTTTACATAAAAGTACAGTACTATTGGGGAAAATCCTTTTAAGTTCATAGCTTAGATAAAAGTATATACTCTAGCCCTGACTGGTTTGGCTTAGCGGATAGAGCATCAGCCTGCGGACTGAAGGGTCCCAGGTTCAATTCCGGTCAAGGGCATGTACCTGGGTTGCTGGCACATCCCCAATAGGGGGCGTGCAAGAGGCAGCTGAATCAATGTTTCTCTCTCATCAATGTTTCTAACTCTGTATCCCTCTCCCTCTCCCTTCCTCAGTGTAAAAAATCAATAAAATATATATTTTTTTAAAAAGTATATACTCTAGCTGCATAGAATTCCAACTAATTTAGCCTTCAGTAGATAGTCTTTGCCCATACTATTTTTAAAATGATTAAAAACCATCTTAATAACCAAATGAACACAGACACTATGGGGGTGAGGGCATGTGCTGGGGGTGGGAGTGGCCAGAGAGAGGTCAATGGGGGGAAAGGGAGACATATGTAATACTATATGTAATACTTTAAACAATAAATTATTGAATTTTTAAAAATCGTCTTCGCTTGGTACATCTGTGACTATTTTGATGTCATGTTGATTTGTTATTATTTATAAGATAATTATCAATTAAAATTTCATTGAACTTTAAATGTGAAAATTAGAAACGCCTGACAAAAGACTAAGTTTACCTATACTATGGCATCTTCTTTTGCCTTAAATTAAGATTATGGATACAGCAGAATTTTCCACAATATTACATCAAGAATAGGAGTCATATTTATGGATCCAAAAGACAGGCTGAGGAAAGTTTTAAGAAACTATTTTAGTTTTTACTGCTTCTGCCCAGTTACTGTTTTCCCATAGGAGCCTCTGCTGTTACTTTTGAGTCATAGCCCTTGCCTTTCTGTTATAGCACTCTCAGTTGATCCCCACTTTCCTCAAGCTACCCATCCCTTATTCTTATCCCCACTAGATTGTAAACACGTGGAAAACAAAGACCAAGACTTACTCTTTTTTTTTTCACTCACAGTTCTCAGTATAGAGTAAAAATAAAAAGCATTTATGGAATTTAATTGGATTTTCTGAATCTTGAACAATTAAAGAAAAATACATACCCCGAGAAAAGGAAATGCTAATAAACTAATATTTATTAAACACTACAATAGACTAAATTCTATGAATGATGGGGAAGAAATGTTACAGATGGTTCCTTCTCTCAAGACACCACAATTACATTGGGAAGAAAGTGCAACATAGAAAGGTATAGGGATATTTTTTTTAACTTATTGGCTATAAGTCCTTACAGTTTTCAGAAGAAAGAGAAATCAGTGAAGTATGTAGAAGAAAGAAAGGGTTTTAAAACAGACATAGAATTTATATGTGGTGAAAGAAAACAAAAAGAACATTCTAGAAACACAAAATTCATGGAAGTAGAACTGAACCACATTACACTTTGTTTCTAGAACAAAGAACAGCACAGTTTAATTAGAAAGAAGGGTACATTGTGAGAAGAATATTGGACAGGTATGTCAAATCATAAGGAATGGACAACCCCAAAAGCTAAGTACAAAACTTGGAATGGCTGAGGTTCGTGAAAGTGTGTCATAAAAAGAAAGCTATAAAACTATCGCTTCAATTTTTCCCAGTACACAGTTCTTAAAAATCTAAGCTTTCCATTTTTATATTTAACTCATTTTGCTTGGAGATGTCAACTGGAAAATAGGGGGTAAAAATCAAGTCTTCCTGTGACATAATAATTTCTTCATTATTTTTCTACTAAAGCTAAACAGATGGAAAAGCAGTCTGAGGCAGGGAGTGTCTTAATTAGCTTCTCAAGGGAGCAAACGTTTCTGTGTGACTCATGTGAGTCACTTAAAATCAAGCCACCCAGAGGATGTCCTGAATTACCCAAGATGCCATCTGAAAATGTAACTGAGGAGTGTTTGTGACAATATTTGCCAGAAGTCAGGCCTCTTCCCAGAAGATTAACCTCTTGTTATTTTATTCTGGTCTCACAGTTCTTTAGTTATCATTAGGAGAATTAATTTTGGAGGTGGAAGAGAACCTTAGAAATCATCTAACTGGGCTCCTCTTCACTGTATAAAGGAAAAGTCTGAGGCTTGGCAGGTGCCTAAGAAAAACAACAGAGCCCATGTTATTACATGAAGCAGAAGACCTCCAGACAAGGCACCTCCCTAACAAGGCACCTGCATGTATCACCTTGGAGAAATAGTTTACCCTCCTGTAGACAGAAAGTAACATCAGCCCTGGATTGCCTATTTGTGGTAATAATTCTACATAGCAATATTTCATGTTCAGAAGAGGAGAAAGAAAAAATGCAATTATCATCTTTATGTAGGAGAAAAACCTATTCTATACAACTCATAAAAGGATAAAACATGGTGGTTAAAGTTGGGAGTAGGGAGCCAGACACATGTATAATGAACCCTCTTGTGAGGTAATGACACCCAGCACCATGCTACCTGCTGTATTAATTAACTATACTTTCTGTTTTTCTATATTCTTGATACTCTCGCATTTGGGGCCTTGATCCCAGGGCTAGCCAATTCCTAGAGATAACAAACACCCCCCCCCCCCCCGTGAGCACACCTTTGATATACAACCAATCAGTCCAGAGTCCATGCTCCCAAACACCTCATTTATCAAACTCTCACACACTCAGCCAATATTCGTCTGCCCTAAAACACCCCAGATAACTAGGGATCACCTCAATAGCCCAGAGCCTGCCAAAATTATTCAAACTATCCAATCCTAAGCTTACTCCCCAATTCCGTCCTGCAAAAAAACAATAAAGGCTCGCCCTAACCGGTTTGGCTCAGTGGATAGAGTGTCGACCTGTGGACTGAAGGGTCCCAGGTTCAATTCCGGTCAAGGGCATGTACCTTGGTTGCAGGCACATCCCCAGTGGAGGGTGTGCAGGAGGCAGCTGATCAATGTTTCTCTCTCATCCATGTTTCTAACTCTCTATCCCTCTCCCTTTCTCTCTGTAAAAAAATCAATAAAATATATTTTTAAAAAAACAAATCAATAAAGGCTCAGAGCCATGCTCTCCCTCTGCCCCTTCTGCCTCCTGACTGATCCTGGCTTCCCCGTGTGGCCCTGCATGGTGTGCTATGCTCCTGTTCCTACAAATCTGTGAATATAAACTTCCTTCATGATGATCATTTCTGGGTCTTCCTTTCTCACCACAATTGCTTAAAACAAATTCAGTCTACAAATTTTAGAATACCCACTATGATGGAGATGCTAGACATGGCCCTTCCCATTGGTAGGTTAAATGATGACAGTGAATTGTTTTAGGGAAACCAGGACAGTATCTGTTAAGCACCATGGAGACTTAGGCACAAAGACACCCCTGCTTTTTAAACTATAAACATTTATTTTTGTGTTTGTGATGTCAAAGAGCTTCACAAAAAGGGTATCTAGTTAATTCAGGATAAATCATGCAAATCCCTGTGGTCCATGAGCTGGCAGTGATAATTAGTACCAGGTGTACTAATTCAGATTAGTGTGGTATGGCTAAGTACAAAATATAAGGAGAGTCATAGGATACACAGGCTACAGAATCAAGCAGGAGCCAGATCACACAGGGCTTCACATGTTCTTAGAGTTAATCCTACAGGTGATGAGGAATCATTGAAGACATTTGTAAAAGAAAGTCTGCTGGAAAGATCATTCTGGTACCAATTGAATGGGCAAATAAGGTTCATGTTAAAAAATTATAATACATGGAAAAGAAAAACTTTAAAAATTCCTAGACATTTCAAGTCCTAGCTGGTTTGACTCAGTAGATTGAGCATTGGCCTGTGGACTGAAGGGTTCTGGGTTCAATTCCAATCCTGGTCAAGGGCACGTACCTCAGTTGCAGGCTTGATCCCTAGCCCTGGTCAGGGTGCATGCAGGAAGCAACCAACTGATGAGGCTCTCTCACATTGATGTTTCTGTCAGTCTCTCCCTCTCTCTCCCACTCTCTCTAAAAATCAATGGGAAAAATATCCTTGGGTAAGGATTAACAGCGACAAGAAAAAAATTCCTAGATATTTCTAAAAAAAATCAGGGCAATTACATAAAGTCTCAGTCATGGGGTTAAGAAAATTTTTATAACCAAGAATGAAAACTCAAAGGCTATAAGGAAAAGATAAACTTATTTGCTACTTAGAAACTTAAAATTTTCAAATGACCAATATGCCATAAACATAGTTAATAGACAAATGACAAATTTAGGAGAGAATTATTCCAACTTAAAAGACAGAGTATGTATAACAAACAAATATCTGAAATACTGACAATGAGGGGATAAAAATATACAAGAGAAAAATGAGTAAAGGAGCTGAAAATAATCAATTTACAGAAGAACTACTCTGAATGGACAAGAATGGACAGGAAAAACATCATAAGTAGTTAGGAAAATGCAAGGTAAAAAAACAATGAAAGAGACCAGCAAATAAAAAAGGGTAATTCTATCTATTGTTGGTGGAAATGCACATATTCATTATTGCTGACAGAAATGAAGTTAATACAGATAGTATGAAGAGTAACAATATTCAAAAAGTAGTCTGAAAACATCTATCATAATTTAAAATGTATATGCACTTTGATCCAGCAATACTTCTACTGAAAATCTAGGCCATTATATTAAAATCAACCACATAACAGAATAAACAGAAAGTTTTTTGCAGCAGTATTTACAGAAGGGGAAAAAATATGGAAACAAATTGAAAATTCATCAATAGAGTGCTTAATAAATTATGGTGTGCCAACAACAAGGAGTATGTCCCACCACCTAAAAGAATGGCTAGAGGTAGTCCAGGTGAGGTATTGTTGACTGAAAGTAATAATCAATAGAAAAATACATATAATTGAGAAGGCAGTTTGGTATATGAGTTAAGAGCATGGACTCAGAAACCAGACTGTTAGGACTCAAATTCTGGTTCTTCCCCGTTTTACTAATTATGCAGTTTAGAGCAAGTTACCCAATCTCTCTTTTTCTCACCTGTAAAATGCCTCAAAAAATTGTGGCAAGAGTGTTTGAACTATGACACATGAAGCACTTGAAACAATGCCTGGCACATAGTAAGTACTCAGTACACATTAGCTGTCATTATAGGAACTCACTTGAAAGTAGTCATCAGAAACCTCATGGATGCAAATGAGTGTAAGGTCCCCCCATCCTCCTCTGTTCTGGTCTTTGTCATCTTCCCCATTACTAGTACACTTACAATTTACTTAATTACTTTATCTCTGTCCCCTTTAGAATTCAAGTTCTATGACAGACAGGGTCTTTGGTCTGTCTTGTTCACTGCTGTACACCCAATGCCTAGAACAGTGTGGGGCAAATAGGAAGCATTCAAAAAATTATTTGTTGAGTGAATGCCTGAGTTCAAATCTGTTAGCCTCCAACATTCATTGAGAGCCTTGCCCAACTCATATCACATGAAGCTTTACTCTACAAATGTGAATTCTTCATTTGATTTAGCTGTTTATCTCATAAGAAAGCCTTTATTTTTGTGTAAGAATGTCATAAAAAAGTAAAGGTGAATTTAGGTGTGTGTGTTTTTCAGGGAGGCCTTTAAAACATCATACTTTTTTGTTCATCAGTTTATGTTGTTCATTATATTCCATAAATGAGTGAGATCATGTGATATTTATCATTCTGTGATAGATCCAGAGACAGAGAAACATCGATCAGACCGTCAAACCTCAGAAGGAAGGTAGGGGAGGGTGGGGGTAAGGGGGAGAGATCAACCAAAGAACTTATATGCTAGCATATAGGCCTAACCAAAGGACACAGACAACAGGAAGGTGAGGGCATGAGTGGGGGGAATAGGGGGTAATGTGGGGAAAGGACACATATGTAATAACTTAATCAATAAAGAATTTTTAAAAAAAAATAAAAACAAAACAAAAAAAGTCATACCTTGTCCTTATAATTCTACTGAAATAATCAGGTGTCTTACTAGAAAGAAAACTCCTAAATAAAATCTTATAAAAGCTGCACTGTTTCATGTTAGAATCCTTCTACAAGCAACTTTATAAGCTTTGGAGGAGCTATAAGCAAAGTTAGTGCCTGGTTCAAAATACACAATTAGTGAGGGGACAGATGTAAGATGCACCATGAATATACATACCAGCCTTTGCAACAGCCGGAGTTGCCTCGGGACCCTGAGTCCAACCTATAAAGAGAAGAGTCATGAAATGTAGTTGTGAGGTCATTCTTAAAGAAGTTAGTTACATGAGGAGGTTAAAATCAATTGAACTTCACAAAAAGGGCTATCTATCCTGAAAAGAGGTTTTGATCTTTAATCAGAAAGCTTCGAGGCCAGAACTCGAATTCATCCCTCCCAGGCCTGGTTGACTGCTGAACCCATGATGGCATATTACCTCATTTTCTGAGTGACCTTAATCCGTTAGAGGAGTATGGATGGAATGACAAGAGCAAAAAGTTCATCTGTGTTGCTTCACTTAATTTGGGCTTGAAAATAAGCTCATTGTTATTGTATCCATTACAGTAAGTAAGTACATTCGGCCTTACTCAAATATTCAACTCAACACTCTAAGAAACTCTGGACTAATTTAAAAATCCTAGCTGGTTGTGGAACTTTACTAGTGGCAAATCACTGTTTAAATAACTGAAGTGTAAACTATTGTTGTTGTGAGTATGAATCGTCCTTTTTTCAAAAATCATACTAATGAACCAGCCACTCTGGACTAATTTAAAAATCCTAGCTGGTTGTGGAACTTTACTCGTGGCAAATCACTGTTTAAATAACTGAAGTGTAAACTATTATTGCTGTGAGTATGAATCGTCCTTTCTGGAGGAAGTTGCCAATGTAGATCAAAACTTGAAAAATATGCCTGTCTTATGTGTATTTTTTTTAACAGCTTTATGAGGTATAATTTAAAGTACACAATTCAATGTTGTTAGTATATTTGTAGAGTTGGACAATGATCAATTTAGACGATTTTTGTTATCCCAAAAGAAACCCTGTAACCCTCAGCTGTCAACTCCCAGCCCCTGCACTTCTGCCTGGTCCTAGGCAACCACCAATCGACTTTGTCCCTGTGGATGGGCTCTTCTGCACATTTCATATAAGTGGAATCATACACTAGGCGGTCTGTTATGACTAGCTTTTTTCATTTAGCATAATCTTTTCAAGACTGTTCCATGTTGTAGCATGTATTAGTGCTTCATTCTTCTCTGTCTGAATATATCCAGGCTATGAATATGCCACATTTTGTTTATCCACTTATCAGCTGATAGACTTTAGATTATTTCCACTTTGGGGCTATTTTATGGAACTTGCATGAAAATTCACATGCAAATTTTGACGTTGGATATGTTTTTATTTCCCTAAGATAGTTACCTGGGAATGGAATTCTTGGGTAGTGTAGTAAATTTAACTTTTAAGAAATTGCCAAACTGTTTTCGCAGTGGCTGTAACATTTTACATTCCCACCATACGAATGTACAAGAAAGTTCTTTGGAACTTTTCAAACAATTGTTAATAATTAGAAATAGCCTAAACTACCCTTAGAAAGTGGTTTGGTTAAATATTTTGTGATACACAGATTAGTTAGAATACAGCTATTAAAAATAATGATGGGGATCTATATTTATTGACATCAATAAATATTCCTTTTACTGGACTTCAGTGCTGTTCAACAAATATTTCTCTAGCTCTCTGCCAGATGTACTGCATTTCCTGGTCCCCTTGTGGCACGGCAGGGTCATGTGAGTGGTTCTGGCCAATAAAGTATGAATATAAGCAACACTTGTCACTTCTGGGCCAAGTGTTCAACTCCAGATGTATGATACTGCAGAAATGTCTTTTCTTTGTGGCACAGTAATTAGCAGCATTTGAGATGGTAGCTGCTGGTCAAGTCCAAGTTTCTGAGTGAGCACAACGTGTATATCTCCTCCCCTGCCAACCCAAGTTGGACAAGTTGTATAAGCGAGAAATAAACATTTGAGACATTGAGATTTGGGTGTTGTTACCACAAGTATAGCCTAGCCGATCCTGATGGATATATTAATGATACATGTTTATGTGATTAAATTAAGTGACAAAACACAGTATCTAACATGACCTCATTGTTGTAAGTATAAGTGTTTGTATGTGTAGAATGTGAACCAAAATGCTAATGGTGTTACCTTTGGGTGGTTGAGTTCCTTTCCCTTAAACTTTTCTGTGTTACTTCAGTTTTTGACAAAGTAGCCATTATTACTTCCAATAAAAGAAATCACAAAAAGATATTTCCATTTGTAAACTAAAAGTTTAACAGAAACTGTTTTAATCCCCATCCTCTCCCTGATCCCCCTCCTCTAAAAAATACTATTGTAAATTACCATTATAATTGGAATTCAAAGAAATAATATAGGACTTAGATTGACATCTGCCCTGACTCCAAATGAGAACCCAACACTTACTAGGAGGATACTGGTTTCTATTTTGGAGATGAGGTGGGCTATGTGAGACTGTTTAAGGCAAGCCACAAAGAACATCCTGGGCAAGGTCTTTTTCAGTTCTGCAGATTCATCTCCGGCCTTCCCATCCTAAAATTGTGGAATTGTCTGGGGACCACTTAACAGAACTATGATCCGAAGGAAAGCCCGGCCTCCCTCAGGTATTATGTTCTCTGATTGATCTAAAGTATTTTCTTTGAAGTTCCCTCCTTTGTAAAATAAGTTTTTTAAGAAAATAAACAAGCTTTAAGGAGAACAAGAGAAGTTGGTTTTTCATTTTTGAGATAACTATCTGACGTCTCAGGGGGTCATTATGGCTTCACTTCAGTCCAAGTTTAAACTCAGATTGAACCAGAATCAAAGCTTCCCGGCATACGCAGTTTCCTGGTGCCAGCCAGGACTGAAGTGGAAATAACACCAACGTAGTCATCATTGTTTTCAGTTAAGCAGGAGATCCCTTTTATTGCATTAGAAGAATCTTGGAGTGGGGCTTAAGGACAGATAAGTGACTCCAGCTTAATGTCAAGGACTGCTATGCATAGTAATCCTAGAGCTTCCACCAACCTGCCTGAGACCCCAAGTCATAGACTTAAGAGTTGGCCCAAATAACATTTTTTGGTCTTCCTAAGCTGAACTTATCTGTCCAGCATTAGAACAGAAGATGTCCAGGCCACAACGTTTATTAAGAAATATAAGCTGTGCCCAGCCAGTGTGGTTCAGTTGGTTTTGCATTGTCCCTTGCACCAAGAGGTTGCCCATTCGATTCCTGGTCAGGCCACATGCTTGGGTTGCAGGCTTGATCCCCAGTAGGGGGTGTGCAGGAGGCAGCCGATCGAGCGTGGATATTTCTATCATTCTTTCCCTCTCCCTTCCTCTCTTTAAAAAAAAAAAAAGGAAATGAAAAGAGAATGTACTATGTTCTTGAGTGACCATGAGAGACTTTGTGATGAAGGTGTGGCTACAACTAGTTGTGTAGGATGTCTGTTGATGTGGGATGAAAGGGAAGGAAGAATTTAAGAGAATCAGGTTCAATACAGGAACTATGTGAAAAATGGTCAGTTTCAAAGATCTGCCACTGCCTCTTCAACTCATAGGAACCAAGTAACATTCACTACCAGGAGGTAGAAGGGGGGCTGAAGATTTCCTTTACACAAGGAATGTAAATATAGAGTTTACAATCTCCCCCATCTAGCCCATCATTAGTTAGGCCAACTATAGGTCAAAAATAGCAGGCACTGCTTAAATGTTTATAAGTTGGTTAACAGAGATTTATTTTTTCCCCAGGATCCATCACAGTGTTGGATCACGAATGGAAGAGGAGAGAAATATCCTGAAAAGTCCATAAATGGGAAAGAGCAGGGGAAGAGAGGAGAGCAGTGAGACCTAATTCTACCCGTGGTGAAAGAGACTCTGAAAACACAGAGCATGTACATTGCCTTTCAGTGTGGATGCTCTAAAGACCCGGATTGACGGAGACATCAAGGCAGGATTCTCGCCCTCTACCTTCGTGTCACTGGGTCTGCGACACTAGGTACCATACAGAGCCAAGAGACGCTGCACTTGGCTCAGCCACACACCATCAAGTGACTGGTCATGCGTTCCTAGAAGATTCTGTACTAAGAATTCATCTACCAGTCGGCCCCAACTTCTGAGGGCATTCAAAAGTCCTGAAACCAAGACCCAGGAACCCAGGAGTTGGTTGCCTCAGAGATGTGTTACAGGATCTGTCACAAAACCAAAGGCTTCAGGTTGGAAAGGCACTGGAGGTGCCATCTACCACCTGGGCTGAGGACAGTTAGCCTGAGAAGACTCCCAGGTGGGTAATTCTGTATCACTTACACAAAAGTTTTCTTCCTTTGGAGTAATGTTGCTGCAGGTTGTTTAGCTATCAAGCATTTGCAATTTGGGGTGCCTAAAATCTCAGTAATGGAAGAACAAACTTCATTTGGGGGCTAAAATTCCAACAATTTCTAGGCAACTTTTTAAAAAAATCAATTAGCCTTAGGCAAGTTGCTGTTTTGTTTTGTTTTTTGACTGTGAAAAACAAGGGACATGGACCTTGCTTGTAGGAAAATGAGAAGGTTCAGGACCCCCTGTCCTTCCTCAGAGAGCTCGGGTCTCCATCCCTTGGTCCCATCTTTTTAAATAGACCCTGCTGTTCCTTAGATACAAAAGTTTGCTGGACGCGGCTTGCGTGGCTCAGTAGTTGAGCGTCAACCTATGAACCAGGAGGTCATGGTTCAATTCCCGGTCAGGGCACATGCCTGAGTTGCAGGCTCAATCCCAGGAGGCAGCCGATAAATGATTCTCTCTCATCATTGATGTTTCCATCTCTCTCTCCCTCTCCCTT